>NC_073378.1:129292954-129490454 GCF_028641065.1 Leucoraja erinaceus | reverse complement strand
GCAGCTTCCAACCGATGTAAAAGAAAAGTAAAATAAATAAATAAGCCGAGGGAGGCAGTCCAGGGGGGATGGGGAGCACTCAGCAGGGCCCCCCATCAGCATGTGACAATAAACTAAACTGAGGTGATGTACCATGTGTAAGAAGGAACTGCAGATGCTGGTATAAACCAAAGATGGACACAAAAAATCTGGAGTAACTCAGCGGGACAGGCAGCATCTCTGAAGAGAAGAAATGGATGACGTTTCAGGTTGAGACCCTTCTAGATAATGAGGTAGATAGTGTCACAGGACCATTCTCTAGTTGTTGGTAGGATGGTCCAGACCTTCCATTTACCTCATTGGAGTCAAGTCAAGTCAAGTCAAGTCAAGTTTATTTGTCACATACACATACGAGATGCGCAGTGAAATGAAAGTGGCAATGCTCGCGGAACAACAAAACAACCAAACAAATTATAAACACAATCATAACACACATATTATTTTACATAATAAATAATAGAAGGAAAAACGTTCTGTACAGTTAGTCCCTGGTGAGAAAGGCGTTTACAGTCCGAATTGCCTCTGGGAAGACCCTCGGACTATCTTTAATTGGACTTTACTGGAATTTATCTTACTCTAAATGTTATTCCCTTTATTCAGTATCTCTACACTGTGGACAGCTCGATTGGAATCATCTATTGTCTTTTTGCTGACTGGATAGCATGCAACAAAAAAGCTTTTCACTGTACCTCATTGGACACGTAACAATAAACTAAACTGAACTAAACTGTGTTGCTCTACACTCTGTTCTTGATGCTCATTCCTCTCGAACTAATTGCATCAATGTGGAGGAGTGCAGCTAAGGATAAACAGGGAACAGGAAACAGGTAAGAGGTTCGGCGCCAAGTCGGGGCGACCCAGCCCGAGGCTGAAGACGGCACAGTACTCACGTGAGGGTGGCTGGGACGGTGTTCTGGCGGCGGTGGCCTGAGTCCGGGGTTCGGCCGCGGGCCAGCGGCTGCGTCTGCAGGTCTGGTGGGCGGCAGCTTCAACCACCCCGGGCCGCGGTGTTTGAGCCGCGGGACTGTTCTTAACATCGCCCCGGGGGGGGGGGGGGGGGGGGTATCGCCCTAGCGCAGAGGGAGAAGAGGAGGGAAGAGACTGCGACCTAAGACTTTTGCCTCCATCACAGTGAGGAGATGCTGGGTGGACTCACTGTGGTGGATGTTAATGTGTGTTTATTGTTGTTTTATTGTATGGTATTATATGTATGACTGCTGCAATTTCGTTCAGACTTCGGTCTGAATGACAATAAAAGGCTATCTATCTATCTATCTAACTTGCTGACATAGTGAAAACAAAAGTGTCCTCATTTATTAAAGCTTGCGTTTTCACATTGATTGTTTTGCAGATATCATGCTGACAGTTATAGACAGCAAATCTGGTGCCCAGGTTATTGCTCCTCATCCTCCCAAAGGTCCCTGGATACCAGTCTTAGAATAATGCATGTGTATTAATTGAGCCGGCATGGTGCCCTTTGCAAGCTACATTTGACCTGTCTGTGTCTCAATCAGTACTTGCTTAATATACTATAAAATGAAAGGTAATGAGAATCAGAGGAGAAGCAGACATTCTCTAACATTGCAATTCGGAGGGGGATAAATGTGGCTCAATAACATTTAAATACTGAATAGAATTAAGAGCTGAATGGGAAAGTTCTACAGGATTTTTCTGCCTGTTCCTTTCGCTGCTCATTCCTCCTTCCTCAGTACCTGCCTGGTTTGTAGTGTGTAATTTTTTTTTTATATTTGTAAAGACTGCTTTCCATCTCACCGGCCTCAGATGCTGCTACTGCTTCTGGGTTCCCCAGGAGAACGTCAGTGGCCACTTGTTATTAAAGTAAGAGTAATCCAAAATCCCTGTATTCTCTGCAGATGTGAGATTGCATTCGTTTTTGGATTAATGGGATCCCCAATAAAAAATAGTAATTTCTCTTATTCACATAACAATGCAGGTGTGTGAAGACTTTAATACACCTCTGGAGCAAAGGAATAGTTGACATTTCGGATCGAGACCCTTCTTCGGAAGAAGGGTCAAGACACAAAATGTCATCTATTCCTTTTCTCCAGAGAAGCTGTCTGACCCGCTGAGTTTCACCAGCTTTTTGAGTCTATCTTCAATTTAAACCTCCATCTGCAGCTCCTTCCTACACGCTAGGGTGGCACAGTGTCGCAGCGGTAGAGTTGCTGCCTTACAGCGCTTGCAGTGCCAGAGACCCGGGTTCGATCCTGACTACGTGTGCCGTCTCTACTGAGTTTGTACGTTCTCCCCGTGACCTGCGTGGATGTTCTCAGAGATCTCCGGTTTCCTCCCACACTCCAAAGACGTACAGGTTTGTAGGTTAAGTGGCTTGGTATAAGTGTAAGTTGTCGCTAGTGTGTGTAGGATAATGTTAATGTGCGGGGATCGCTGATCGGTGCAGACTCGGTGGACCAAAGGGCCTGTTTCCGCGCTGTATCTCTAAACTAAACTAAACTAAACTAAATTCTAATATACCAAATCGCTGCTGTCACTCATGGGTCTGCTGACCTTAAAGAACTCAGTGCTTTGAAAAGATGAATCAAGTACAATGGTTAAACAGCAATCGAGGATAGGATGTAGAAATATTTATGAACACAGACATGCTCAGAATCAATAATAGCAGACCTGTCAATACAGAATAAATAGACCATTTAAGTGATCGTTAAAAAAACTTGAACATCAACAACTCATATTTTAAGGTATTTTTTACATAATAAAATGATTCCCCCAAGTGTGATATGAAATAGAACTTAGAGATTATTCAACTAAATAATTATTAGGGGTTGTGACAGAAGATGTTGTCGAAATACATTTCGGAGAAGATGGTGCTGGGAAAATTCCCACCCATATGATCCATCATGTGGAAGCCAGGTTTCAAGTTATGTGACATTTTGATTAATGACCGGACGATCACATACAGAGGTGAATCAAAATTCTGTCCAGCCAAGTCCTCCTCCTGCAAAGGTGAATTGGAAAAATTAACTCTTTTATATATTTTTTACCGCGAGATTCTAGAATAAGTGAAGTTGAGCGTATTTACTTTATTTTAAAGTGGAGGCAGGCATGTTGAATCCTGTAGTGGGACAAATGTCCAAACTTTTCCTTGTGTTTAGTTTATTTTTGTTTAGAGATACAGCGCGGAAACTGGGCCTTCGGCCCACCGAGTCCGCGCCGACCAATGATTCCTCCCACATTAACACTATCCTACCAACAATAGGGACCATTGTCAATTTTAACAAGCCAATTAGCATACAAACCTGTACGTCTTTGGAGTTTTGGCGGAAACCGAGGCACCTGCAGAAACCCCACGCAGGTCACGGGGAGTACATACAAAACAAGGAAATATGCCTTAATGACTATCAGCAAGTGGCTCCAACATTCACCATCATGAAGATCTTCAAGAGGCAGGTCCTATTACACATCACACACACTGGGCAACACGGTAGAGTTGCTGCCTTACAGCGTTTGCAATGCCGGAAATGGTTCGATCCCGACTACAGATGTTGTCCTTACGGAGTTTGTACGTTCTCCCCGTGACCCCGTCGGTTTTCTCCGAGATCTTCGGTTTCCTCCCAAACTCGAAGGATATACAGGTATGTAGGTTAATTGGCTTGGTGTATGTGTAAATTGCCCCCTAGTGTGTGTGTAGGATAGAGATCATGTATCCGGGCTTAAGACAGCTGATGTTTAGTTTTATGTGTCGCCTGGACAAGTCAGAGATTCACATTATTGAAGCCCTAGTCAGCCCTCTAAAAAGCTGCTATAGATTCACTTCTAGGCTAAGATGGCATTGGTGCAATAGCTTGTATATCTTATAGGCTAATATGCAATTTTTAATGTATTTTTTGTATCTCCTTATACTGTATGATGTGTTATATGGACCTGTGTCTGAAATAAAGCTTTTATAAATTATTATAATTGCTGGTGGGCATGGAATCGGTGGGCCAAAGGGCATTTTTTCGTGCTGTATCTCTCATCTAATCTCTTCGATGATTAGCTGATTAGAACCGGTGTCAAGGGTTATGGGGGAGAAGGCAGGAAAATGGGATTATGAGAGAGATCACCCATGACTGAATGGCGGAGTGGACTCGATGGGCCAAATGGCCTAATTCTACTCCTATAACTTGTGAACGTGAACATCAACTCTAGCCTCCCCAAGAGACCTGATGGGCTGCAATTTGCCTACTGCCACAACAGGCCCATGGCAGGTGCCTTTCTCCTTGTTCTCCACTCATTGCTGTAACTTCTGGATGAACAGAGGACCATTGCAGATAACTATTTATTGAGGATAGCTCCGTACTAACTCTCAACTCCTGTGTCCCTATACTCCCTATGCACTCATGACAGCACGGCCAAATTCCTAAATCCATTTATAACCTTACAGACCACACCACAGTAGTGTGCCGGATCACAAACAACAAAGAGATGGACAACACAAAGGAGATAGCGAGCGAGTGTCGACCTTCTTTCAGTGTCAATAAAATGAAGGAGATAGTTATCAACTACAAAGGAGAACAAAGGGGGCCCTGGCGCGGGATACATTGTAACTTTGTTTGTGCCCTTTAGGTGGTGACCATTTGCATACCTTGGGTATGCAAGCAAAGAACTTCAATGTGACTTGTCACATGTTACAATAAAGTATTCATTCATCCATTCATTCAACTGCAGGAAGCGGGGTGCAGAGCACATCCCAGTTTGCATCAATGGTACAGGAATGGGGAAGGTCAAGAACTTCAGGTTGCTAGGTAGGAATATCACCAACAATTTGACCAGGTCCAATCACATTAATAATATGGCCAGGGAAATATGGACGCAGTCAGGAGGCCCGGATGGTAGTTTTCCTCCCTGGTGCCAGGGCCTGGGATGTGTCCGAAAGTGTCCAAGATATCCTGAAATGGGAGGGAGAGGAGCCTGAGGTTATGGTACATATAGGTACCAATGGCATAGGTAGAAAAAGAGAAGAGGTCCTGAAAGGAGAATTTAGGGAGTTAGGAAGAGAATTAAGGAGAAGGACCGCAAAAGTTACAATCTCAGAATAACTGCCTGTGCCACGCGACAGTGAGAGTAAGAATGGAGCGAGGTGGAGGATAAATGCATGGCTGAGGGACTGGTGCAGAGGGCATGGATTCAAGTTTCTGGATCATTGGGAGCTGTTTTGGGGAAGGTGGGACCTGTACAAAAAGATGGGTTGCACTTGAACCCAAGGGGAACCAATATCCTGGCGGGGAGATTTGCAAAGGCTACTGGGGAGACTTTAAACTAGAACGGTTGGGGGGAGGGACTCAAATAGAAAAAGCTAGTAGACAGTGTGTGAGGCAGGAGGCGGAGAAGGGAAGCACTCAGACCCAACATGTAGGGGAGAAAGAAGAAAAAGGTAACAAACAGAGAAAAATAAGTGGTAGGTTTCTTAAATGTGCATATTTTAATGCTAGGAGCATTGGAAGAAAGGTGGATGAGCTAAGAGCCTGGATTGACACTTGGAAGTATGATGTTGTGGCGATAGGTGAAACATGGTTGCAGGATGGCTGTGATTGGAAATTAAATATTTCAGGATTTTGTTGCTTCAGGTGTGATAGAATTGGAGTGGCAAGAAGTGGAGGTGTTGCATTGCTAGTCAGGGAAGATATTACAGCAGTGCTTTGGCAGGATAGATTAGAGGGCTCATCTAGGGAGGCTGAGAAATGGGAAAGGTGTAGCAACACTTATATGGGTGTATTATAGACCGCCAAATGGGGAGCGAGAATTGGAAGAGCAAATATGTAAAGAGATAGCAGATATTAGTAGTAAGCACAAGGTAGTGATTATGGGAGATTTCAATTTTCCACATAGACTGGGAAACACATTCTGTAAATGGGCTGGATGGTTTGGAGTCTGTAAAATGTGTGCAGCAATACATAGATGTACCTACTAGAGAAGGGGCTGTGCTGGACCTCCTGATAGGAAATGAGACAGGTCAGGTGACGGAGGTATGTGTTGGGGAGCACTTCGGGTCCAGTGATCACAATACCATTAGTTTCAATATAATTATGGAGAAGGTCAGAACTGGACCAAGGGTTGAGATTTTTGATTGGAGAAAGGCTAACTTTGAGGAGATGCGAAAGGATTTAAAAGGAGTGAATTGGGACAATTTGTTTTATGGGAAGGATGTAGTAGAGAAATGGAGGACATTTAAAGGTGAAATTTTAAGAGTACAGAATCTTTATGTCCCTGTTCGATTGAAAGGAAACAGTAATAATTGGAAAGAGCCCTGGTTTTCAAGGGAAATTGGACATCTTGTTCGGAAAAAGAGGGAGACCTACAATAATTATAGGCAGCATGGAGTAAATGAGGTGCTTGAGGAGTATAAAGAATGTAAAAAGAATCTTAAGAAATAAATTAGAAAAGCTAAAAGAAGATATGAGGTTGCTTTGGCAAGTAAGGTGAAAGTAAATCCAAAGGGTTTCGACAGCTATGTTAATTGTGGAGTAATTCAACGTGACAGGCAGCATCACAGGAGAGAATGAATGGGTGACGTTTCGATGTGAGACCCTTCTTCAGACTGGGCATGACACAACAGCCTTGAATGGAACTCTCATACACAGAGCATTTATTCTCAATCTTCTAATCTACCCCATTGCAACCATTGCACTTTTTTTTGTTAATCTGCACTTTCTCCGCAGCTGTAACACACATATTTTTGCATTCTGTCTATATATTATTTTTACATGCGTGATGTATTCATGTATGATGGATACAATAGGCAAAACAAAGCTGTACTCCAAAGACTCCTCTCCAAAGACGTACACGTTTGTAGGTTCATTGGCTTCATGTAGATGTAAATTGTCCCTAGTGTGTGTTAATGCGCAGGGATCGCTGGTCGGCGTTGACTCGGTGGGCTGAAAGGCCTGTTTCCAAGCTGTATCTCTAAACTGAACCAAATTAAACTTTTCACTATCTTGATACCAATAACAACACAGACTCTTTTATATGTCTCGGAGCAGTTGTTGAACTTTGCTATGTCTCAGGCTCAAACCTATTGATGGTTTCAATAGTTTGTGAGCCTCTGGAGCAGTCAAACTGTAACAAAGAATGTTCTTGTTATTTCATTGAAGTAACTCCCCCCCCCCCTCCCCCCCCCCCCCCCCCCCCAAAAAAAATGTCCGACAGTTTAGTGCTTTCTGTTTTAGACAATGGCACAGAGGTGTGCTCCAAGGGTTGCCACGGTTACAACTTGGCATGGTTAGCCATGCAAAGCATCACTTTGCCTAAATCCTTTATTAATTTAACCCCTTCCAATGGAATTTTCTCCAACTTCTTCTTGCTCCCCTCCAACTGCATTTCTCTGAGGCTCTTCTCTTGTGAAACACCTACCCGTCCACTATACCTCTGCACTCACCTCCCTCTTTGGGATGCATGGGCACCAGCCGTCTCAGCCCATGCATTGGATTTACATCTCCAAACTCTTCCTGCACTTGTCCCGTGTTTCCTCAAAGTCCACCTTTGTGATCAGACCTCACGACCCCAATACATGATATCCACCATTGCCCGTAACAGCATTCCATTCCACTAAGAATCCAGAGACACATGTTTAAGCCGCACAGCAGCTGGGGGAAATTAACTTCAGAAGATTAACTATCATGGTGGAAATGAAAGTTCTGTAAACATGTAAAAAAAAATTGTGGCTTACTGATGCACTTAAGAGTAGAAAGTATATTATTGCCTACTCCTCTCTAATTATATATATATATATGTGTCTATATACCACATAGTGCTCATGAACTACAACTGGGTTGTAAGCTGCCCAAACCTCTCTCTCCCTCTCCCCTGACTCTCAGTCTGAAGAAGGGTCTTGGCCTGAAACATCACCCATTCCTTCTATCCCGAGATGCTGTGCCTCTTGCTCTCTTATTCTCACATTTTGAGTCTCTTATATATATATATATATATATATATATATATATATATATATATATATATATATATATATCTACTAAGAAACACAAAATATAAGTATATATAGAAAATATGTGTCTCATATATATATATGTATGTATATTACTAAAAGTAACTTCCTGTTGCACTCATATTGATTTTGGAAAAAACGCTGCCACTTGCAGCTGTGATTTTTGGCCATCTTACTCAAGAGTCCCCCTCTGCTGGTCAGGACAAGAGGATTTTTCCCCTCGATGAAAAATAAAAGACTTATTAATGTTTAATACGGCACTTGAATTTGGTGGCCCTGCACGCTGCTTGAAGTGGCAGGAAACTGCACTTGAATTTGGTGGCCCTGCACCCTGCTTGAAGTGGCAGGAAACTGCACTTGAATTTGGTGGCCCTGCACCCTGCTTGAAGTGGAATTTCAAGGAATAGCTGTGAGTCAATTGCCAGCCCACTAGATGCAATACATTAAGAGGACGTAACAGAGAAAAAGCTTGAAGGAAGTTTAGTGCCGGAAGGAACTGCAGATGCTGGTTTACACCGAAGATGGACAAAAAATGCTGGAGTAACTCAGCTGAAGCAGCATCTTTGGATAGAAGGAATGGGTGACGTTTCGGGTCAAGATCCTTTTCGCTTGACTGAAAAGAACAACCTTCCTGCAACCTTTGGAGAATAGGTAAGAGTACATTCAGGCCCCGAACTGAAACATCACCTATTAATTCCCTCCACAGATGCTGCTTGACCTGCTGAGTCCCTCCAACCTTTTGCTTTTGCTCCACATCCCAGCAACTGCAATATTTTGTGGCTCCATTTTACTGTTCCACAGCCTTCAAGAAGTCCCCCTCCAAAGGGTCTCTCCTTCTGTGAGACCCTCTCACACTGCTTCTCCTCTGTGATTCCTGCAGCTCTCCTGCTCTTCAACCGTGTTCTAACCCAGACTCGCTACCACAGCCTTACCTCCGTGTGAATGAAGGATCCCGCCCCGAAACACCATTGGGCGGCTGGGTGACGCAACGGTGAAGTTGTTGCTTTACAAACGCTTCGGGCGCCAGAGACCCGGGTTCGATCTTGACTATGGGTGCTGTCTATATGGAGTTTTAATGTTCTCCCCGTGACCGCATGGGTTTTCTCCGAGATCTTCGGTTTCCTCCCACACTCCAAAGACATACAGGTATGTACGTTAAATGGCTTGGTGTAAATTGTCTCTAGTAGTGGGATAGTGTTAATGTGCGGGGATTGTTGGTCGGAGCAGAATCAGTGGGCCGATGGACCTGTTTCCGTGCTGTATCTCTAAACTAAACTAAACTAAACTAAACTAAACCATCCATTCATTCCCTTCACAGATGCCGCCTGACCTGTTGAGTTTTTTTTAATTTATTGCCAGGAGACGGCCATGATTGTATTGAATGATAATACTGCAGAACGTCCAATCCCAGCGTCAATTTTCTATGGGGAAGCTTTGATCGTGTCATTTCAGCCACTGAGGAAGTTTCATAGCCAGTTTTAATGTCTAGTTTTAATGCTGTTCTTGCTTAACAATATCCAGACGTTTGCACTTTCCAAAACTTTGTAACATTTGAGATAACAAATCAACAATAATTTCATGACACATAGTTGTTCAAATTACAGTGATTTTAGGAGAAAATGAAAGGGGTTTTTTTTCCAATTAAGAGGAACAGAAAGCTATGAACATGGAGAGTCATTTTGTTTTGAGAGAATACGATTTTCTTACCAACCAAGCCTGCAGTTTGCTTTCCTTTTGTGGCATTTCCTAAATGCCCTTTGAACAATTGAAAGTACTTCCCTTCCCTTTAAAAATGACAGTTCCGTTAACAGATGCTTCTCTCGCCTTGACATCGGGCGATCACAGGCCTGCGATGACATTTTGTGGAAGGAAACAGAGGGGCTCACTGTTTCCTTTGCAATTTTGGACAGAATGTTTTTTTGGACCTTTCTGAGGGGTGACGTAACTCACCAGGAATGCCTGGTTTGCCATTCGTCATTTGCAAGAACAGCTTGTCATGTGAGTGGTAACGAATGAATGGGATACAGATAACTGTACAGAAAGCTGAAGATTCTGAATTGCGGCTTTGCAGGCAATTGAAACTACGGAACGCAATGTACGAATACATACCAAACATCAATTGTATGATCAAACCCAACGTGTCATAAGATCATGTGATAGGACCAGGTAATTCAGCCCATTCAATTATGGCTGATCTATCTCTCCCTCCTAACCCCATTCTCCCACCTTTTCCCCATAACCATATATTTTGCCATCCCCTTTTAGTTTAGTTTCGAGATACAGTGCGGAAATAGGCTCTTCGGCGCACCGGATCCGCGCTGACCAGCAAGCCTCGCATTTTAACACCATCCTACACGTACTAGTGACAATTTGTACATTACCATGCTAATTAACTTACATACCTGTACGTCTTTGGAGTGTGGGAGGAAAATGAAGATCTCGGAGAAAACACACGCAGGTTATGGGGAAAACATAGAAACTCCAGGACCAGGGGTCACAGTTTAAGAATAATGGGTAAGCCATTTAGAACAGAGATGAGGAAATACTTTTTCACACAGAGAATTGTGAGTCTGTGGAATTCTCTGCCTCAGAGGGCAGTGGAGGTCGGTTCTCTGGATGCTTTCAAGAGAGAGTTAGATAGAGATCTTAAAGATAGAAGAGTCAAGGGATATTGGGAGAAGGCAGGAACGGGGTATTGATTGTGGATGATCAGCCATGATCACATTGAATGGTGGTGCTGGCTCGGAGAGCCAAAAGGCCTACTCCTGCACCTATTGTCTATTGTTTGTTGTCTATACAGGCAGCACCGATAGTCGGAATCGAACCCGGATCGCCGGTGCTGCAAGGGCTTTAAGGCAGCAACTCTACCACTGCGCCACTGCGCCGCCTCTTGAACAAAACAAAGCAAATTTCTGAAGATGAATCACCCATTCCTTCTCTCCAGCGATGCTGCCTGTCCCGTTGAGTTACTCCAGCATTTTGTCTCTATCTTTGGTTTAATCCAGCATCTGCAGTTCCTTTCTACTCAAAGCAAATTCCATTGAATGCTTTTTGGTTCCTTAATAAGTACAAGCGAATGATGCGAAACATCTCGTGGCTCATTCAATATAAATTAAATATTTATAAACATGAAAATGCTACATTGAATCCATCAGTGCAAGATTAAATTGACATGAGATCGCATTAAGAAATCACCTTTACAGCGTCACTAAATGCCAAACTTAGATGTGTAGGAAGGAACTGCAGATGCTGGTTTAATCCGAAGATAGACACAAAAAGCTGGAGTAACTCAGTGGGACAGGCAGGTTCTCTGGAAAGAAGGAATGGGTGACGATTTGGGTCGAGACCCTTCTTCAGACTTCAGACTCGACTTAGATGATTTGACCAAGATGTGAAGTCATATCAACGTTACAAGTCAATTGGAGGTTCTGAAACACATGAAGATTGAGCCTGAACAAGTGCATCCTAGAGTATATGGAAAGTGAAGGGGGGAGATTGTCGAGCAAAAATATTAGTGTCTTTGCTGTGGTTAGTAACTTTGCAGATGACACTAAAATCTGTAGTTTACTGGAAAGTAGAGAGGGTAATCTGAGATTCCCACGGGATCTTGGTCAGCCGGGATAATGGATCGGGAATGGCTGACGGAGTTTCATTCAGATAAATGCGGCATGTTGCATTTTGGTAGGACTTATGCTCCCGTTCCACTTAAGAAACCTGAACGGAAACCTCTGGAGACTTTGCGCCCCTCCCAAGGTTTCCCGGAGGTTCCCGGAGGTTTTTGTCAGTCTCCCTACCAGCTTCCACTACCTGCAACCTCTGGCAATCACCTGCAACCTCCGGGTACCGCACGGAAACCTTTGGTGGGGCGCAAAGTCTCCAGAGGTTTCCGTTCAGGTTTCCTAAGTGGGATAGTGGCGTTACACAGTAAATGGTCGAGCTTTGGGGAGTGGTATAGAACAGAGAGACCTAGGAGTTCAGGTTCACAGGTGGACAGGGTGATGAAGAAGGCATTTTGCATCCTTGCCTTCATTAGTTAGGGCATTGGGTACAGGAGATGGGACATCCTACAGCTACAGCTGTACAAGACGTTTGTAAGACCACATTTGGAGTACAACAGTTCTGGTCAAAGATAGACACAAAAAGCTGGATAACTCAGTGGGTCAGACAGTATAGGAGCAAAGAAGTCCTTCTGCAGTTGTACAGAGCCCTAGTGAGACCACACCTGGAGTATTGTGTGCAGTTTTGGTCTCCAAATTTGGGGAAGGACATTCTTGCTATTGAGGGAGTGCAGCGTAGGTTCACAAGGTTAATTCCCCGGGATGGCGGGACTGTTATATGCTGAGAGAATGTGTGGACATGTATATTCTGGAATTTAGAAGAATGAGAGGAGTTCTTATTGAAACATATGAGATTATTAAGGGTTTGGACACGCTAGAGGTAGGAAACATGTTCCCGATGCTGGGGGAGTCCAGAACCAGGGGCCATAGTTTAAGAATAAGGGGTAAGGCATTTAGAATGGAGATGAGGATACACGTTTTCACACAGAGAGTGGTGAGTCTGTGGAATTCTCTGCCTTAGAGGGCGGTGGAGGCCAGTTCTCTGGATACTTTCAAGAGAGAGCTGGACAGGGCTCTGAAAGATAATGGAGTCAGGGGATATGGAGAGAAGGCAGGAACGGGGTACCGATTGTGGATGATCAGCCATGATCACATTGAATGGCAGTGCTGGCTTGAGCCTACTCCTGCACCTATTATCTATTGTCTATTGTCTATCTCTGGGGAAAAGGAATAGGTGACGTTTCGGTTGGAGTCCCTTCCTCAGACTGTGGCTTCAGTTCTGGTCACTGTGCTACAGGAAGAATGTCATCAAAATGGAAAGGATGCAAGAAAGCTTTCCAAGCTCTCGACCCGAAACATCACACATTCCTTCTCTCCAGAGATGCTGCCTGTCCCGCTGAGTTACTCCAGCATTTTGTGTCAATTTTCCAAGGATGTCACTGGATCTGAAGGGTTTCAGTTATACGGACAAGCTGAATAGGTTGGTTCTTTTACCGGATAGAGATTTATAAAATCACGAGGGGCATAGAAAAGATGAATTACTTTTTCCTAGAGTAAGGGGATTCTAAAACAGGAGGGCATGTTTAAGATGAGAAAGAAAAGAGTTGCAAGGGGCCTAAGAGGCAACCGTTTCAGTCAGAGTGTGGTGCATATGAGGAATGATCTGCCAGAGAAAGTGGTAGAAGTGGGAGCAATTACAAGAACAAAGGCACTTGGATAGTTTCATAGATAGGAAAGGTTCAGAGTGAGATTGACCAAGCACAGACAGGTACCAAGTACCAAGTACAGAAGTGGGACTGCTCGATTAGACAGCATCGGTCGTAGAATGATGCATTTCGGTGAATGCATTAAGCCATGCAGCACAGAAGCAGGCTCTTCGGCCCAACATGTCTAAGTTACCAATGTTTTGTACAGCTGTAATACAGCATCTCAACTCCGATACCCATTATACAGATCAATGAAGGCCGGCTTGTCAAACCTCTTCTTCAGAACCATGTCTATCTGTGTTGCCACTGTCACGGAACTGTGTATCTATACGCCAAGGTCACTATGCTCTACAACAATCCCCAGGGCCCTACCATTCACTGTTTCTGGACGAGATGTGTGGAAGGGCCTGTTTCCATGCTCTATGATTCTATGACGTGATGTTACAGTTCTACAAGATGTTGGTTAGTCTGCACTGGAGTATTCTGTTCAGTTTTGGTTGCCACACTACAATGTAATTAGACCAGAGTGGAGAATGAATGAGGGATGGTGTGTGGACTGGATGGCGTGAGTTATAAGGAGACATTGCATAGACTGCATTTTGTCCCTGGAGCTGTGATGACATAATACAGGTATCGGGTGCATGATGGCTCCATGGCAGATGTTCCAAAACAAGAGGGCATAGGTTTAAGGTGAAAGGGAGGAGATCTAAAGGGATTCTGCTAGGTACAATAGATGTAGGAAGGAACTGCAGATGCCAGTTGAAACCAAAGATGAACAGAAAAAAGCTGGAGTAACTCAGCGGGTCAGACAACATTTCTGGAGAAAAGGAATAGGCGACATTTTGGGTCGAGACCCTTCTTCCGTACAACAGGTAGTTTGTACCTGCATTGAGCTGCCAGACCAGTTCATGGAGGCAGGAACAGCAACAACATTTAAGAACTATCAGGACAGGTACTTAAAAGAGCAAGGCATAGAGAGGGATAGGGAATTAATGCAGGCAAGATAGATTTGCATCAAGAGGCATGATGATCAACGTAAACAGGATGAGTTTTCCCTTTGAGAATAGGGAAGATTCAAACAAGAGGACATGACTTCAGAATTAAGGGACAGAAGTTTAGGGGTAACATGAGGGGGAACTTCTTTACTCAGAGAGTGGTAGCGCGGTGTGGAATGAGCTGCCAGTGGAAGTGGTGTCGGCAGGTTCATTGGTATCATTTAAAAATAAATTGGATAGGCATATGGATGAGAAGGGAATGGAGGGTTATGGTGTAAGTGCAGGCAGGTGGGACTAAGGGAAAAAAAGTTGTTCGGCACGGACTTGTAGGGCCGAGATGGCCTGTTTCCGTGCTGTAATTGTTATATGGTTATATGGTTAAAGGGCCTATTTTAAAAACTGTACATTTCTATGACGCTCCCATTTTATGATTCCAATAGAGCCATGGAGTCATAGAGTTGTACATTGAACAAATCCATAGTGCAAACTTTATTAACTCAATTGTGTCATTGCATTTCGCTTTTCAGGTAGTCCTGTAAAACAAAAAAATATATATAATCATCTTAGACAATGATTTCAATTTGAAGAGCAAAACGCCTCACATGTTGGAAATCTGAAATAAGCAATTAAAAAAACAGAAATGACTGGCAATAGTTAGTAGGACGGCCAGCATCTGTGGAGTGAGAAACAAAGTTAATGTTCCAGTTAGATGACTTTTCATCAGATTTGATACAACTTCGAAATCAACCATTTTAAATTGAAGAGAAGATAGAGAGAGATGAAAAGAACAAAGGGGATGTGTGTGTGATTAGGTATTAACCAGGGAAGATTCAATACTTTCTGTCCTCGTCCTCCTCCATTGTCAGAGTGAGGCCAAACATAAATTGGAGGGACAGCATCTCATATATCGCTTGGGCAGCTTACAGCCCAGTGGTATGATATTTGATTACTCTAACTTCAAATAACTCCTGCATTAGACTATTATCTGAATAGTGGCTGATTAGGAAAAGGGGAGATGCAACGAGACCTGGGTGTCATGGTACACCTGTCATTGAAAGTAGGCATGCAGGTGCAGCAGGCAGTGAAGAAAGCGAATGGTATGTTAGCATTCATAGCAAAAGGATTTGAGAATAGGAGCAGGGAGGTTCTACTGCAGTTGTACAGGGTCTTGGTGAGACCACACCTGGAGTATTGCTTACAGTTTTGGTCTCCAAATCTGAGGAAAGACATTCTTGCCATAGAGTGAGTACAGAGAAGGTTCACCAGAATGATTCCTAGGATGTCAGGACTTTCATATGAAGAAAGAGTGGATAGACTCGGCTTGTACTCACTAGAATTTAGGAGATTGAGGGGGGATCTTATAGAAACTTACAAAATTCATAAGGGGTTGGACAGGCTAGATGCAGGAAGATTGTTCCTGATGCTGGGGAAGTCCAGAACAAGGGGTCACAGTTTTAGGATAAGGGGTAAATCTTTTAGCACTGAGATGAGAAAAACATTTTTCACACAGAGAGTGGTGAATCTCTGGAATTCACTGCCACAGAAGGTAGTTGAGGCCAGTTCATTGGCTATATTAAACTGCTAACAATGGTCTGTTCCCTTTATCATCTTTATTTTTGCATCCTTCATTCATTTGTTCTATATCTCTCTACAACACCGTCTATATCTCTCATTTCCCTTTCCTCTGACTCTCAGTCTGAAAAAGGGTCTCAACCCGAAACGTCACCTATTCCTTCTCGCCAGAGATTGTACGTGTCCAGCTGAGTTACTCCAGCATTTTGTGTCCATCTTCGGTTTAAACCAGCATCTACAGTTTCTTCCTATACATTTAGAGCAATGCTGGCAGGAGGAGAGTAGTGGAGGATCATTTGCCTGCAATAAATGTATGTAGAAGGGCATGATCAAATTAGACAAGGAGAAAGCAAAACAAGATAAATTAGACATTGGAGTGGTAATGTACAGGTAGATATTGGAGAGGCCGTAGTTAACAATGGCCCTGATACATGAGTTAATATCCCACCATTACAACCAGAGGTTTTAAACATGGTTATTGAAATTAATCGGGAACTATAAAATAGGTATTAGCATTACAAATCATGGATTGTAATAAAAACCATACTTGTACCCTAATGGTAATAATAATAATAATAATAATAATAATAATAATAATAATAATAATAATAATAATAATAATAATAATAATAATAATAATATATTTTATTGTCATTGCACATAAGTCCAACGAGATTTGGGTATGCAGCTCCCATCCGATGTTATAACTTAAATAACTAATAAAATTTAGGTTTAGATACCCCGAGAACATGGTTTGTAAAAAGAACATTACAACAGTAAAATAGTAAAAATAGTCAAAACAGACTAAAGTGCAGATGTGTCTGTGTGACATGACCATCTGAGGGAGACAGTCCAGGGGGGATGGGGGGGACTCAGCAGGGCCGGTTCAGAGCCGCTATAGCTCTGGGAATAAAGCTGTTTCTGAGTCTGGAGGTTCGGGCGTAGAAGGCCTTGTAACGTCTGCCGGAGGGAAGTAGTTCGAACAGTCCGTTACAGGGGTGTGATGAGTCTTTATGGATGCTGACTGCCTTCCTGAGGCACCGTGTGTGGTACATGCCCTCCAAGGCTGGTTGCGGTGTCCCAATAATCTTCTGCGCTCTGTGGACGACGCGCTGAAGAGCTCTCCTCTCCGCCTCCGTGCAGCTGAGATACCACACAGAGATGCCATACGTTAATATGCTCTCTGTCGTGCAGCGGTGGAAGGTAGTCAACAGCCTTTGGGGCAGACCAGTCTTTTTTAATGTCCTCAGGAAGAACAGTCGTTGCTCTGCCTTCTTGACCAGCGCAGCAGTGTTGGTGGACCATGTGAGGTCCTCTGAAATGTGTGTGCCCAGAAACTTAAAGCTGGACACTCTCCCCACACTGTCCCCGTAGATGGAGATTGGGGCGTGTTCTCCATTATGGGACCTCCTGAAGTTGATAATCAGCTCCTTGGGCTTGGAGGTGTTTAGTGACAAGTTGTTACGTGCGCACCAGTCCGCCAGGTTCTGCACCTCCGCTCTGTATTTAATAAATGGTCCTTCCCCTTTCCGGCTTACATGTGACCAACAATAAAGGGCCTGTCCCACTTGGCGGTGTTTTCGGCGACTGCCGGCATCATATCGGTGTCGCCAAAAGATTTTGAATATGTCACAATCCAGCGACACTTGAAAAAACATTGCGCGTCATATGCCATCACACCGCATCACCGCCGCATCACGCTGCAAAATTTTCAGTTACTTGATACGTAAGTCAATGATGCCAGCTTTCACCAAGTGGGACAAGCCCTTAACGTTGTTAACTCTTGACTGCCCTCTGGAAAGTGTCATTTGGCTTGGCGATAATTAAGCGCTGATCTGTCCAATGATGTGCACAAACTGTGAAAAATTTCCAATGAATCGCTCTGTTCTTTAGGTCACCCACTCCGGTATCCATTAAAAAAATTCTCCTCAGATTGTTTCTGGTTCCTTTTTCCAATTAACTTAAAGCTGTCTGCTCCAGGTACCGACCTTTCTGTCATTAGAAACGCTTGTCTGATTTGCTCTACTGAGGCCCTTCTTTAAGTCTCTGACTGTATCTGTGTTGCCGTACAAACTTCTTCACACATGGTTTGTCTTCGAGAGTCATAAAGCATTTCATTCTGTTAATGATCCGCAGTGGATCATTGAGGTCCACGCCATGACCTGCTGTTGCCATGACATATTTTACATTGTGCCGGCCACCCATTCCCTTTGCTCTTTCTCCCTTGTTAAATGTTAGAGGTTGGCTGCTTGTGGGTAGGACCACTATCTGTGGACATGATTTAGCACATCTCATTAGAACGTGGGCCATGAGCGTCCATCATTGGGACATGGACGGCACAGTGGCGCAGCCGTAGAGTTGCTGCCTCGCAGCGCTTACAGCGCTGGAGACACGGGTTCGACCCCGACTGCGGGTGCTGTCTGAACGGAGTTTGTACATTCTCCCCGTGACCGCATGGGTTTTCTCCGAGATCGGTTTCCTCCCACACTCCAAAGACACACAGATATGTAGGTAAATTGGCTTGGTATCTATGTAAATTGTCCCTAGTGTGTGTTGGTTAGTGTTTATGTGCAGGGATCGCTGGTCAGTGTGGACTCGGTGGGCGAAGGGCCTGGTTCCGCGCTGTATCTCTAAACTAATTAAAATAAACACACACACCACAGCATAATTGAAATACAATCAGACCAATGTGTTTACTGAATATGTCCTTCCGAATAAGTTGTGAGCTTACACGTCTGGCAATTTCCTCTCTCTGTTGTCCACAGAGAATAGAGCGTGTATTGTTGTCAATGCTGTTTAACTTTGCAGGTAGTGAGCATTGTGAAATGAAGGTGAGAATGCAGCATAATCGACTCAAAAATTCCTTCCATACTTTTCCCTTTGTTTTAGGCGTTCCTTAAGAAACATCTTATATTTATTCATCCACTGATACGGAGATTTACTTTACTTTAGAGATTACTGTAGGGAAACAGGCCCTTCGGCCCACTGCATCTGCGCTGACCAGTGATGCCCGCACATTAACACTACCCTACACACCAGGGACAATTTCTTTACATTTACACAAAGCCAATTGACCCACAAGCCAGTACGTCTTTGGAGTGTGGGAGGAAATTGAAGACCTCGGAGAAAAAGCCACGCGTTTCACGGAGAGAACGTACAGGCTCCGTACAGACAGCACTCGTAGTCAGGATCGAACCCGGGTCTCTGGCGCTGTAAGGCAGTAGCTCCTGCGCTACGCCACCATGTCGCCCGCGGTCATTGATAACCCTACCATTCATTACCTATCATTATTCGCACCTAAACTTGGCAATTACTTGGAGTATCAGGATATATTTCAGAGTGAAATTAAAGGCTGCAAAGAGGCCAGAGCAATTAAGGGTGGCAAATTAACTCTCCTGAAGGACTTCAGCAAACCTTTTGATTTTACAATAATCCAGAATTTTTACGGTTACAAATCCTTTGATATTGGCTTTTTTGCAATTCCCTAACTGCTGCAGTGGCTTTCAAACCCATGTTAGCAGGTCAACAGGCTAAGCCTCTGCATATTAGTCCAGTAACAGACCCACCACACTATCAAATCAGGCCTCCCTGACCAAGCAATCGTCAATTGAGACCACACATGTGTTCAAGTGCCAGATCTTATTTGGTAATCTTACAGTGACGTCCCATTTCCAAGTGCCTGGGCCCGATGACGTTCCAGTGACCCAGTTGGTAGGGTAGTTTTAGTTTTAGAGATACAGCACAGAAACAGGCCCTTCGGCCCACCGGGTCCGCGCCGACCAGCGATCCCCGCACATTAACACTATCCTACACACACTAGGGACAATTAAAAATTTATACCATGCCAATTAACCTACAAACCTGTACGTCTTTGGAGTGTGGGAGGAAACCGAAGATCCCGGAGAAAACCCACGCAAATCACAGGGAGAACGTACAAACTCCGTACAGACAGCACCCGTAGTCAGGATCGAACCCAGGTCTCTGACGCTGCATTCACTGTAAGGCAGCAACTCTACTGCTGCGCCACCGTGACCGCCGCAACATTTCTCAACATTTTCTGGGGATGAAGGTAAGGAATATTTTATCATTCAACTGTAATTATCCTGGAGAAGATTGCGATGAACTGCCTCCCTGGTACGGATTTGTAGGTTAATTGGCTTGGTATAAATGTAAAATTCTCTCTAGTGTATGTAGGATCGTGTAAGTGTGCAGGTATCGCAGGTCGGTGCGGACTCGGTGGGCCAAAGGGCCTGTTTCCGCTCTTTATCTCTAAATTAAACTAAACTAAACATCCAACCTGCACATTTTTTTTTTATTTTTTTTTTATTTATTTTTTATTTTAATCAAAAAATTTATTCAATTATTAAAAAATAATATTTACACTACAATAAAACAAGCCAGAACCCACCACCATAAATACAATACAAACATATATCCATACTAAACTATTATACAATTATGATACAATCCTTATTGAGGATACATTCAACACCCTGCGGAGCCCAGCGGTCCCGGAACTCCCTCAGGGTGCCCACAGACAGGGCGTATTCCCTTTCTAATCCCACCCGGGCACGGACGTAACCCCGGAAAAGGGGCAGGCAGCTGGCCCGGGTAGAGCCCTCCACCGCCTGGCGCCGTGACTCGCGGATGGCCAGCTTGGCCAGGCCCAGGAGCAACCCAACCAGGACATCTTCAGCCCTACCCTCTCCCCTACGCACAGGATGTCCAAAGATGAGGATGGTGGGTGATAAATGCAGCCAGAAGGCAAGGAGCAGCCCCTTTAGATATTCAAACAGTGGCTGCAGCCTCACGCACTCCATGTACACGTGGTACACAGACTCTTTCAGCCCGCAAAAGTGGCAGGCGGCTGGCGAGTCTGTGAACCGCGAGAGAAACAGGTTGCAGGGAACACCTCGGTGCAATACCCTCCACCCCAGGTCTCCAATGTAGAGGGGCACCCAACCTGCACATTGGCTAACTTGACATTTTTAAAAATGATTTATTCATCCTCAAGATGTGACCACCACAGGCATTTATTTTTAGTTTAGTTTACTGTCGTTTAGAGATAACGTGGAAACAGGCCCTTCGGCCCACCGAGTCCGCGCCGACAAGAGATCTCCGCACGTTAACTCTCCCCTGCACACACTGGCAACAATTTACACTTATACCAAGCTAATTAATCTCTAAACCTGTAGTATACATCTTTGGAGTGTGGGAGGAAATCGAAGATCTCAGGAAAAACCTAGTACAAACTCCATACAGACAAGAACCCGTAGTCAGGATCGAACCCGGGTCTCTGGCACTGTAACGCAGTAGCCTTACCGCTATGCCACCGTGCCACCCAGTTTTTATTCTTATCCTTAGTTGTTTATTGTTCATCTTTAATTTTCCATGGACTCTGGAATCATTTACAACTCAATGTAATCGGTGGGCCTGGAATCGCATCTAAGCTAGGCTGGATAAGGATGTTAGATTTGGAATTAACATTCCACCGGTTTCCATGGTGCGATTTGAACTCATGTCACAGCCGAAGAAGGGTCTCGACCCGAAACGTCACCCATTCCTTCTATCGAGAGATGCTGCCTGTCCCACTGAGTTACTTCAGCATTTTGTGCCTTTTCACAGCAACTAGTCCCATTTGTGAATATGAAATAGGTAGATATTTTTACCCCGAAGATAGACACAAAATGCTGGAGTAACTCTGCGGGTCAGGCAGCATCCTCGGAGAGAAGGAATGGGTGACATTTCGGGTCGAGACCCTTCTTCTGACGAAAGTCAAGGAAAAGGGAATTAAGAGATATAGACGGTGGTTTAGAGAGATACAGGTTAAATTAATGAAAGATACGCAAAAAAAGTAACGATGATAAAGGGAACAGGCCATTGATAGCTGTTTGCTAGGTGAGAACAAGAAGCTGGTTGGGTAAAATGCGATTGCAAGTAACAGAGATAAATGAATCCCCATTACTCATGCACATCTGTGTGACCTCCATGCTACTGCCAGAAGTGATTAGCTTGGAAGGAGGAGAAGGAGCAGAGTAGGAGGGAATTTGCAGGACCAGGTAATCCCATGTGTCTCTCATTAATGTAAACACATGGGATTTCCTTGTCCTGCAAATTCAGCTCAATGCTAATGTAGTCTAAACAAAAGTTCGGAAGGATCCCTCGAGAATTGCTTTAAAGGTTACAAAGTGTCCGCCATGACATTTGAGTAATAAGCCGATAAAATTAATTTTGCTCACTTATCTCAATTCATAATTCACTACATGATTTTCAGATTCAGTTGGGATTAAAAGAGATTTACGGTAAATACTGGCACAGATTTGTGATAGCCAAACGGTGATTTTCTTCTGTAGGTTTGTGGGTGAGTGCTCACGGTGTAACTGAGTGTCTTGGAGCATCGAAACAATCACAAAGCCCTTTAATAAGTCCCTCACATACGAACACCATGTATCAGAGTGCAATAGAACCTTGATTCTGATCCAGATCATTGAACAAGATTGTGGTTGATTTAATCTTTAGTCAGCCCCTCATTATGTGGTTTGTTCCCCCATCATTATTGCCTTGCCCACAGTCCAAATATCTGCTGATCTCAATATCCTGAGTGTATTGTGTCGGAAGGAACTGCAGTGGCCAGTCTACACCGAAGATAGACACAAAATTGTTCAGAAGTGCTGTAGATTTGGGAGGAACAGCAGCAGCAGATTAGCAAGAGATACGACTGATTGGCTCTAGCCCAAGTGGGAGGAGAGAAGTGAGTCAGTGTGGGAAAACAGTTGAAAACTGAGGAATTTGCTTTGTAAATTGGTAAATCAGGCAATTTATCAGTCAATTTAAGCAAGACGGCTCTTAGCGAGCGGCAGTGAGGGAAGTGCCCTGTGAGTAAAGTGTGAGTCTTTGGCGAGGAGGCTTTGGAGAGGAGACCACGCAATACGCTTGAGAGGGAGGGACGAAAGAAGGAGATGTCAGGCAAGCTGATTCAGTGCGATGCTTGCAGTATGTGGGAGGTCAAGGACACCGCTGGTGCCTTTGGCTGCTACAAATGCGAAAAGTGCATCCAGGTACAGCTCCTGAAGGGCCGTGTTGGGGAACTGGAGAAGCACGTGGATGACCTCCGGTTCGTACGAGAAACGGAGTCGTTCCTCGACAAGTCCTACAGTACGATTGTTACACCTATGGTACTGGAAGAGAGAAGGTGGGAGACAGTGAGAAAGGGAGGGAAGCATGAAATGCCAACGTCCCCGGGTGGTGTACCTCTTGTGAACAGGTTCACCCGCTTAGAAGCTGTTGGGACAGAAGACGTGTTTACACTGAGCGACGGACTGGCTTGCGATGCGAATAGGGCTGTTGAGCCAAAACCAAAAAGGCCTAAGGCAGGCAAGGCCATTGTAGTGGGAGACTCCATTGTATAAGGGGTAAGAGTGTTGTAAAAACAAGCCTGAAGGCTTTGTGTCTCAATGCAAGGAGCATTTGTAATAAGGTTGATGAGTTGAATGTGCAGATAGCTATTAATGACTATGATATAGTTGGGATCACGGAGACATGGCTCCAGGGTGACCAAGGCTGGGAGCTGAACATCCAGGGATATTCAATATTCAGGAGGGATAGAGAGAAAGGAAAAGGAGGTGGGGTAGCGTTACTGATTAGAGAGGGGATTAATGCAATGGAAAGGAAGGACATTAGTTTGGAGGATGTGGAATCGGTATGGGTAGAGCTGCGAAACACTAAGGGGCAGAAAACGCTGGTGGGTGTTGTGTACAGGCCACCTAACAGTAGTAGTGAAGTTGGAGATGGTATCAAACAGGAAATTAGAAATGCGTGCGACAAAGGCAAAACAGTTATAATGGGTGACTTCAATCTACATATAGATTGGGTGAATCAAATTGGCAGGGGTGCTGAGGAAGAGGATTTCTTGGAATGTATGCGGGATAGTTATCTAAATCAACATGTAGAGGAACCAACGAGAGAGCAGGCTATTTTAGACTGGGTATTGAGTAATGAGGAAGGGTTAGTTAACAATCTTGTTGTACGTGCCCCCTTGGGCAAGAGTGACCATAATATGGTTGAGTTCTTCATTAGGATGGAGAGTGACATTGTTAATTCAGAAACAATGGTTCTGAATTTAAAGAAAGGTAACTTTGAGGGTATGAGACGTGAATTGGCCAAGATTGACTGGCAATTAATTCTAAAAGGGTTCACGGTGGATATGCAATGGAAGACATTTAAAGACTGCATGGATGAACTACAAAAATTGTTCATCCCAGTTTGGCAAAAGAATAAATCAGGGAAGGTAGTACATCTGTGGATAACAAGGGAAATCAGGGATAGTATCAAAACGAAGGGTGATGCGTACAAATTAGCCAGAAAAAGCAGCATACCGGAGGACTGGGAGAAATTCAGAGACCAGCAGAGGAGGACAAAGGACTTAATTAGGAAAGGAAAAATAGATTATGAAAGAAAACTGGCAGGGAACATAAAAACTGACTGCAAAAGTTTTTATAGATATGTGAAAAGAAAGAGATTAGTTAAAACAAATGTAGGTCCCTTGCAGTCAGAAACAAGTGAGTTGATCATGGGGAACAAAGATATGGCGGACCAATTGAATAACTACTTTGGTTCCGTCTTCACTAAGGAAGACATAAATAATTTGCCGGAAATAGCAGGGGACTGCGGGTCAAAGGAGTTGGAGGAATTGAGTGAAATCCAGGTTAGCCGGGAAGTGGTGTTGGGTAAATTGAATGGATTAAAGGCCGATAAATCCCCAGGGCCAGATAGGCTGCATCCCAGAGTACTTAAGGAAGTAGCTCCAGAAATAGTGGATGCATTAGTAATAATCTTTCAAAACTCTTTAGATTCTGGAGTAGTTCCTGAGGATTGGCGGGTAGCAAACGTAACCCTACTTTTTAAGAAGGGAGGGAGAGAGAAAACGGGGAATTACAGACCAGTTAGTCTAACATCGGTAGTGGGGAAACTGCTAGAGTCAGTTATTAAAGATGGGATAGCAGCACATTTGGAAAGTGGTGAAATAATTGGACAAAGTCAGCATGGATTTACGAAATGTAAATCATGTCTGACGAATCTTATAGAATTTTTCGAGGATGTAACTAGTAGCGTGGATAGGGGAGAACAAGTGGATGTGGTGTATCTGGACTTCCAGAAGGCTTTCGACAAGGTCCCACATAAGAGATTAGTATACAAACTTAAAGCACACGGCATTGGGGGTTCAGTATTGATGTGGATAGAGAACTGGCTGGCAAACAGGAAGCAAAGAGTAGGAGTAAACGGTTCCTTTTCAGAATGGCAGGCAGTGACTAGTGGGGTACCGCAAGGCTCAGTGCTGGGACCCCAGCTATTTACAATATATATTAATTATCTAGATGATGGAATTGAAGGCAATATCTCCAAGTTTGTGGATGACACTAAGCTGGGGGGCAGTGTTAGCTGTGAGGAGGATGCTAGGAGACTGCAAGGTGACTTGGATAGGCTGGGTGAGTGGGCAAATGTTTGGCAGATGCAGTATAATGTGGATAAATGTGAGGTTATTCATTTTGGTGGCAAAAACGGGAAAGCAGACTATTATCTAAATGGTGGCCGATTGGGAAAGGGGGAGATGCAGCGAGACCTGGGTGTCATGGTACACCAGTCATTGAAGGTAGGCATGCAGGTGCAGCAGGCAGTAAAGAAAGCGAATGGTATGTTAGCTTTCATTGCAAAATGATTTGAGTATAGGAGCAGGGAGGTTCTACTGCAGTTGTACAGGGTCTTGGTGAGACCACACCTGGAGTATTGCGTACAGTTTTGGTCTCCAAATCTGAGGAAGGACATTATTGCCATAGAGGGAGTGCAGAGAAGGTTCACCAGACTGATTCCTGGGATGTCAGGACTGTCTTATGAAGAAAGACTGGATAGACTTGGTTTATACTCTCTAGAATTTAGGAGATTGAGAGGGGATCTTATAGAAACTCACAAAATTCTTAAGGGGTTGGACAGGCTAGATGCAGGAAGATTGTTCCCGATGTTAGGGAAGTCCAGGACAAGGGGTCACAGCTTAAGGATAAGGGAGAAATCCTTTAAAACCGAGATGAGAAGAACTTTTTTCACACAGAGAGTGGTGAATCTCTGGAACTCTCTGCCACAGAAGGTAGTCGAGGCCAGTTCATTGGCTATATTTAAGAGGGAGTTAGATGTGGCCCTTGTGGCTAAGGGGATCAGGGGGTATGGAGAGAAGGCAGGTACAGGATACTGAGTTGGATGATCAGCCATGATCATATTGAATGGCAGTGCAGGCTCGAAGGGCTGAATGGCCTACTCCTGCACCTAATTTCTATGTTTCTAAAATGGCGGAGTAACTCAGCGGGACAGGCAGCATCCCTGGAGAGAAGCAATGGGTGATGTTTCGCTTTGAGGCCCTTTTTCAGACTGAGAGTCAGGGGAGAGGGAGTCTGGAGATATGTAAGGGTCAGGTGTATTACTGGGCATATTGAATGATTCGCCTTACACAGCTCTCTGGATTGAAGAGTTCCAAAGATTTCTGGCCCTTTGGGAAAACACATTGCTCCTCATTTGCTTGTTAAAGGTGTGTTCCCTAATTCTGAAACTAGATCTGTGGTTCTAAATTTCCCACCCCCAATCCCCTCAACCAAAAACACCCTGCTAAAACATGCTCTTGTCAAGGCACGTTTCATGATCACCTTGATTATTGTGAACTCCCAACCACAAAGAGTGTACAGTGCGACTGCTGTCAGTGTTAGCGGTTGAGTTTAGATTAGTTTGGTTGAGAGATGCAGTAGGGAAACCGGCCCTTCGGCCCGCCGAGTCCATGTTGACTGCCAATCACACCAGTTAGACATAGAAACATAGAAACATAGAAATTAGGTGCAGGAGTAGGCCATTCGGCCCTTCGAGCCTGCACCGCCATTCAATATGATCATGGCTGATCATCCAACTCAGTATCCCGTACCTGCCTTCTCTCCATACCCCCTGATCCCCTTAGCCACAAGGGCCGCATCTAACTCCCTCTTAAATATAGCCAATGAACTGGCCTCAACATCATTATTGCCCATCAAGTCTACTCCACCATTCGATCATGGCTGATCTATCTTGCCCTCCAAACCCCATTCTCCTGCCTTCTCCCCATTACCTTTGACACCTGTTCTAATCAAGAATCTATCTACCTCTGCCTTAAAAATACCAATTGACTTGGCCTCGAGAGCCTTCCGTGGCAAAAAAATTCCACAGATTCACCTTCCTCTGATGAAAGAAATTCCACCTGATCTTCCTCCTAAAGGAATGTCCTTCAATTCTGAGGCAGAATGTGGGAGGAAACTGAAGATCTTGGAGAAAATCCATGCAGGTCACGGGGAGAACATACAAACTTTGTACAGACAAGCACAGTAGTATGAATCGAACGCGGGTCCATGGCGCTGTACGCAGCAACTCTAACGCTGCGCCACCGCGCTGCCCTGTAACAGTTCTGACTGTGTAAGATTCCAATTTTGCAGGTACCTTCACTCCAGTCACTACTTTATATAGGAATCCAATATTGTTTGTCATCCACAGTCTGATTGGCCACAATCTTTGTAATTGCCACAATTCATGCGGTTTTGTTGAGTTTTGAAACGACCATAGTTTGTATGGATAGACACAAAATGCTGGAGTAACTCAGTGGGACAGGCAGCATCTATGGAGAGAAGGAATGGGTGACGTTTCCAGTCGAGGCCCTTCTACAGACTCATAATTTATATGTTCGAGAATTTGATCTATTTTGATTTTTCTCATCAAAACTTAATTCTATTCCATTTCATCCAGTTACTGTTCAAGTTGGGTTTTCAGTGCCTAAATAACTGGTCATGATATACGATGTGAAAGTTTCGCACTTTAGTTTAGTTTAGTTTAGTTTAAAATTACAGCATGGAAACAGGCCATTCAGCACACCGGGTCTGCACCGACCAGCGATCCCCGCACATTAACACTACCCGACATACATGCATTTCGTTGTCTCTGTGCTGTACACTGACAATGACAATTAAAATTGAATCTGAATCTGATACACTAGGAACAATTTTTACATTTACCAAGCCAATTAAATTTCATTCCTGTACGTCTTTGGAGTGTGGGAGGAAACCAAAGATCTCGGAGAAAACCCATGCAGGTCACAGGGAGAACGTACAAACTCCATACAAGCAGCACCCATAGTCGGGATCGAAACGTGATTTCTGGCGCTGCATTCGCTGTAAGGCAGCAACTCTACCACTGTGCCACCGTGCCACCCGGTTTACTGTCAATCTGTAGCTCATGTTACCTACATGCATTCACATGAATCTTTGAATATATCCACATACATGTTTGTTAGACTGTTCAGAAGCAACTCTTCCAATTCTGAAGTGAGCACCTTTTCCAACTTACTTTCAGGAGACACATCCAACCCTGATCGGTCAAAGATGAACTATTACTCTACTTTCCTGCTGGAACAAGCAACATATTTCACCAGGCAGACCACTTGTCCCAACAGTTGCAGAATTTCTTCCAAACACATCTTCAGCTTAGCTTACTTTATTGTCACGTCACAGGTACAGTGAAAAACATTTGTTGCGTGCTATCCAGTCAACGGAAAGACATAACATGATTACAATCAAGCTATTTACAGTGTATAGAAATACGATAAAGGAATAACGTTTAGTGCAAGACTAGACTAAGTGGGACCCAACATGTTCGGACGGGAGGGCTGGTCTCCCGGGGAGGGAGGGGGGGCTTTCTGGAGCGCTAGTATGGGTGTTGTGGGTCGAAGGGACTGATTTCCAGAGGGCTAGTATGGACATTGTGGGCCGAATGGATTCTTGGGCTATCAGCTCAGTCACTCAGGCCTGCTGGGCTGGCAGCTCAGTCACTCAAGCCTGGTGGGCTGGCAGCTCAGTCACTCAGGGCTGGTGGGCTGGCAGCTCAGTCACTCAGGGCTGGGGGCTGGCAGTTCAGTCACACAGGGCTGGTGGGCTGACAGTTCACTCACGGCTATTCCTTGAAATTCCATTTCAAGCAGAGTGCAGGCCACCCATTCAATTTCATAGCATTTCAAGCAGAGTGCAGGCCACCACATTCAATTTCATAGCATTTCAAGCAGAGTGCAGGCCACCACATTAAAATTTCATAGCATTTCAAGCAGTGCAGTCCACCAAATTGCTAAACATGGCATTGTCATTAAGAGCTAACAAATCATTTATTGCAAGTACATTGCAGACTCACAGTTCAGTTGATTCACAGCTTAGCATCCCAGTCGGGGAATCTCGCTCATGATCTTCCAGAGTGACTGACTCATGTCCAGACATCCGGGGTTTTATCGTCCTGCGCCCCCCTCCCCTCCCCCCCAGAAGGGGCGTTATCTTGCATGTGGTGATTGACAGGCGAGAGGACCAATCAGCTGATCATAGCGATATATAGTAGCGTTTTTACTAAAATCAATATACAGCGCAGACAGGAAGTGGTCAAGATGAGACTTTTCGTTTTTTAGATAAAGCCAATAACATCCGATCAAAGATAGTCTGTGGGTCACTCACGAGGTAGATAGTAGTTCAGGACTGCTCTCTGGTTGTGGTACAATGATTCAGTTGCCTGATACAGCTGGGAAGAAACTGTCCCCGAACCTGGAGGTGTGTGTTTTCACACTTCTGCACCTTTTATCCGATGAGAGAGGGGAGAAGAGGGAGTGGCCAGGTTGCGGCTCATCCTTGATTATGCTGCTGGCCTTGCTGAGGCAGCGTGAGGTATAAATGGAGTCATTTATGAAGGGAGGTTAGTTTTTGTGTGATGGCCTGGGCTGCGTCTAAAATTCATCGCAATTTCTTGCGGTCTTGGATGGAGCTGTTCCCAAACCAAGCTGCACTGAATCCTGATAACATGCTTTCTACGTAGAGGTTGATGAGAGTTGTAGAGGACATGTCGAACTTCCTAAGCCTTCTAAGGAAGTAGAGGCATCAGTTTGTTTTCTTGGTCATTGCTTCAGATGGACTGTGCCTTTATCTCATGGCAGTCTACTGAAATTCTGTAAATATCTTGTCTCCTATTGGACCAGTTCACAACAGTCTAAGACACAAAATGCTGGAGGAACTCAGTGGGACAGGCAACATCTCTGGAGAGAAGGAATGTGATGTGCCTCGTCTTGATGTGCCTGTTATTAATTGGAGTTGAACTATAAAACCTTGATCCTACTCTTGAGGCTGCTATCAGCATGCATACCATATGCTCAAGTTTCTTCACAACCCATGTCGAGATCCGCACAATGAATTTCAATGTGAACCTTTGGCTTCATCTTTAGTTTGGCCTTTGACTTATAAGCTGCTGCAATCTGACCCTCCACTTGACAATTAGAACACTTGGCTGTTTTTTAATTTACATTGGACGGCTGCCATTGGATCTCCCACCACTAATCCATGTAGACATGTCCCGTTCTGCCTGACTGCTTAACTGTATCTCCACAACCATCCTTCGACTATGTAGACCGATGACCCTTTAGGATGGATGAAGCTCCTTGTATTTTACAGTTCCACCTCCATTGATGCTGCTCTTGAAGGGATTTTTCAGACACACTGAGTAACCTCAGCAGAATCTACCCATCTCTCAATCCATGCAGCCAGCCCATTTTTAAGAGCTCGGTTTAAAAATCTGCCCTGAGTTATAATGTAAGAAGAATTTAGCACCTCATATTTTGTTTGGGTAGTTTACACCCCAACGGTATGAACATTAACTTCTCCAATTTCAGATAGTCCTTGCTTTCTCCCTCCTTCCCCTCCCCCTTCCCAGCTCTCCCACAAGCCTACTGTCTCCGCCTCTTCCTTTCTTTTTCCCGCCCCTCCACCCCCCAACATCAGTCTCAAGAAGGGTCTCGACCCGAAACATCGCCTATTCTGTCTCTCCTTAGATGCTGCCTCGCCCATTGAGTTTCTCCGGCATTTTTGTCTACCTAAGAAATTCTACAAATATGCAGTAATCAATCACAAATGGATCATGCTTCTGATTTTGCTTTCTGAACTTGCAACGATCAAGTCAAGTGCTCCTTCAATTTGTTTTTTCACATCTGTGAAAGATATGTTGATTGCCTTTTGTGGTATAAGTGAATTGGTCATTTGCTGGATCAATCTTAATGAAGAAGATCATTGTTTTCAAATTATCTTGTGTTTTTCCACATTTCCCTCTACATCTGTGATGTTATCAGTCTTAAAAAAACATTCTCAGGCATTCAATGTGTGAACCAAAATGTTTTAAATCTTCCTTGAAGATGTCTTGACTCTTAATATATGAATTTGCAGCCGCCATCTTGCTTTCTTCTTCTTTTGTTTATTCTAAAACTGATGAGTTTAACAAAATGCATCAAGTTGCCAGTCGCATTGATGCACGTTAATGATCACAGCATGCAACTACTATTGATCAAAGGTACACAAAAAAGCTGGAGAAACTCAGCGGGTGCAGCAGCATCTATGGAGCAAAGGAAATAGGCAACGTTTCGGGCCGAAACCCTTCTTCAGACTGATCGGGGGCGGGGGTGGGCGGGGACAAGAAAGGAAAAAGGAGGAGGAGCCCGAAGGCTGGGGGATGGGAGGAGACAGCAGGGGGACTGAGGAAGGGGAGGAGACAGCAAGGACTAACAAAATTGGGAGAATTCGATGTTCAAACTATTGATCAAATGTTGCTGTATTTTCAGGTGTGATTCCAATGCTGTTGAGATTGGACAGAACTTTTGTGTCTAATATCGCTCTTCTGGTTGCAATTTACACGTTTAAACCTCCCACAAAAATGGATTCAATCAAACCCTTTTCTTCAATATACAAGGATCTGCAGATGCTGGAATCCCGAGCAGAACACAAGGCAAAGGAGAAATTCAGTGGGAGATCCAGCATCTGTGGAGGGAATGGCCAGGTGAATGTTTTGGTTTGGGACCCTTCATTAGACTGGATTTCTTTTCTTCCACTCTTCAGTGTTTACTGGGTATTCCCCCCCCCCCCCTGTATTCATGGCTTCCGATGCTTTCTTAGGATTCGATACTATTTTGTTCATCAAGGCTGCTGGTGTTTTCTCACCCGGATTCGATCCTGACTTGGGTGCTGTCTGCACTGAGTTTGTACGTTCTCCCCGTGACCACATGGGTTTTCTCTGAGCTCTTCGGTTTCCTCCCACACTCCAAAGACGTACAGGTTTGTAGGTTGATTGGCTTGGATTTGTATACTCGTTATAGTGTAAATTGTCCCTAGGCTTGTAATAATATGCGGGGATCACTGGTCAGTGTGGACCCGCTGGTCCGAAGGGCCGGTTTCCATGCTGTATCTCTAAAACTAAAAAAAATAAAATAAAAAAAAATCAGCCCTGTCATGTGTATCACACTGCGTAGGTTGCACATTTGCTAATTTACATTTCCAGGGATTGTTCAAGTTAAACTACTGACCCTCCAAGTTACTGCCACTTTTTTTTACCAAGTCGTGGCATGCGGGTAAGCATTTGAAGGATTCTTCGAGTGCAACTGGGTTCAATTTCTCAAAAATTCAATCCTCAATGGCAATCATCTGGTGTCTTCACAAATGTGTTAGTTCTCACAAAACATTCTTATGCATTCTGTGTATGAAGCAAAAAAAATCTAAATATAATCATACAGAGATAGTCATACAGCATTGCCCATGTCGATCCAAGATGCCCCATCTACACTAGTCCCACCTGCCTGCATTTGGCCCATATCCCTCTAAATATTTCCTATCCTTATACCTGTCCAAATGTCTTTTAAATGTTGCTATAGGGTGATTTCACGAAAGGTCATTGGAGCGTAGATCCGCACCCACGTGACCGAAAATCTCAAGTGGAGGACATGCTAGACATCCGGTACACGTTAGTGGATGGGAAAACACGCACTTTCCCACCCGTTAAAAACATAGAAAACGGCCAGGTTTTGATCTGCAATTTATTGTGCCAGTCGGGGTGACCGTGAGGTACAGCTACCTAGATTTACAGTCCAAAAAAAAGATAGAAACTAAGGTAAATTAAAGAGGGAGCTGAAGGTGCCAATCCAGCGGAAGTGAACAGTTCCGCTCGCGTTTGCTCGCTGAATTTCATCAAAAGTAAGGCAATAATGCCTTACTTTTGATGAAATTCAGCGAGCAAACGCGATAATTCCCAATATTTTGGACCTTTAAATCTCCACGGCAAATGTCCGCTGTTCACTTCCGCTGGATTGGCACCTTCAGCTCCCTCTTTAATTTACCTTAGTTTCTATCTTTTTTTTGGACTGTAAATCTAGGTAGCTGTGCCTCACGGTCACCCCGACTGGCACAATAAATTGCAGATCAAAACCTGGCCGTTTTCTATGTTTTTAACGGGTGGGAAAGTGCGTGTTTTCCCATCCACTAACGTGTACCGGATGTCTAGCATGTCCTCCACTTGAGATTTTCGGTCACGTGGGTGCGGATCTACGCTCCAGTGACCTTTCGTGAAATCACCCTATAGGACTTGCTTCAATTACCCCCTATGGCAGCTTGTTCCATACAGCCACCACCTTCTTTCATCATTCTTTGGTGAAGATGCCTTAACCCTTGGCATAAGAATTTGAAGTAAGATCTTGCCGATTTCTTTCCATTTGATTTCTTCTACACCTGATGACATCACCAAAGTGCATGCTTTTACCAGTCATAGTGGTGATGCATTAGTTCAATGATCACAGAGTTGGTATTGATATTGGTACTTTATTTCTGACATGTACCAAGGTACAGTGAAATTGATTTTTGTATACATTTCAGTACAAGTATCACTATACATAAGCACTTGGATACATGTTAGATAAACACCTCGGATACAGTACAAGTGTTTAGTAGTAGTACACTGACACAGTGTGCAGTCGCCAGTTCGGTACGATTTTCAAGTTCCAGTTGCTGTTCAGTTAAGTTTAGTTTATGTGTACAGTGAAAAGCTTTTGTTGCGTGCTATCCAATCATCAGAAGGACAATACATGATTAAAATCAAATTATTTACAATGTATAGATATATGATAAGGAATAACATTTAGTGCAAGGTAAAGCCAGCAAGGTCTGATCAAGGATAGTCCAAGGGTCACCAAAGAGGTAGATAGTAGTTCAGCGCTGATCTCTGGTTGCAGTGGGATGATTCCTTAGGTCCCCTTCGGTCATGGCTGACCATGGGTGTCTCCAGGCTGTTAGTCCCTATATGGAGGACGCCTGTGCGTGACTTTGTTTAATGTGGGGAGACTGGTGGAGACAGCCACCCCATGGCCCTTGACAGACCTGGGTCAGGATCCAGTGGCATGGAGTCCAAGACCCTTTTCTGCTGCAGCTTTCATCTGCCTTCCTAACCAATTTGACACTCCACTAAGGTCAGCTATCATCCACCGTTGAGGTCTTGGTTGGATTGCTCTTTGTCAGGGACCCCACCCCCTTGACCTTACCGCCATGGGTGGCCCTACCAGGAACATAGCTCCAGACAGCATCGCTCTCAGGATCTCAGGTCCATACAAGTTTCTCCACCACGACAAGGTGACCATCCACAGAGAAGGGATGATTCAGTTGCCTGATAACAGCTGAGAAGACACTGTCCCTGAATGTGGAGGTGTGCGTTTTCAAGCTTCTATACCTTTTGCCCGATAGGAGAGGGGAGGAGAGGGAGTGGCCAGGGCGCGCCTTGTCCTTGATGATGCTGAGAGCGTTGCCGAGGCAGCGGTGGGTATAAATGGGTCAATAGAAGGGAGGTCGATTTGTGTGATGGTCTGGGCTGCGTCCACAACTTACTGCAATTTCTTGCAGTCTTGGATCGAGCTGTTCCAAACCAAGCTGTGATGCATCCCATAGTCAGGATCGAACCCGTGTCTCTGGCGCTCTACCACAACGCCACCGTGCCGCGCTGATAATAATTTAGCAATTGTATCTGTGATGGCAACCTCCCCGCTCAGTAGTGAGTTGAGGTTATGCTTTTTGAGTTGTAGTGTATTGGCGATTCTTCACTTGCTTTTGATGTGAATTAAAACTCAGAAAAATAAGCTGTGCAATTACTCGCAAAAAGATCTTTAAAAACCTAATTAGGAATTTCAAAATGTAAGAATACGATGTCCTATCCATATGAAATAAAAGGAAATTATTATTACAGCTTACGCCTTGTTCAACCAAATTACAAATAAAGAGTATACCTGTAATTCTATTACTGTACACAGTGATCATTTATAGTTTGAAACTACCTTATTAATAATTATATTGCAAAATAAGACATTCAAGAGCATTTTGAAATTGGCAAGCAAAGATATATGTTCTTTTGACTGCATATATTTTAACAATGAAATTAAATGAAATCAGTGTTTGTATGAAAAATAACATTTGATCTTTAGAGTCACTAAGTCGCACAGAATGAAAACAGACCTTTTGTCCCAACTCATCGATGCCGATAAAGACGCCCATTGAAGCTAGCCCCGTTTGCCCATGGTTGACCCATATCCCTCTAAACGGTTCCAGTCTGTTTATCTGTCCGAATGTCTTGTACTTGACTTTACCACTTCCATTGACTCTTTCCATGTGCAAACCACGCACTGTGGGAAAAAGTTGCCCCATAGGTTACAAATAAATCTTTCCCCCTTCACCTTAAACTCACTCCCTCTAGTTCTGGCTTCCCAATCCTTGGAAGTAGACTGCGTGCATTAAAAATAACTGGATCCCTCATGATTTTCTACACTTCTATAAGATCGTCCATTGGTTTCCTATGCACCATGGAATAAAGTCCTAGCCTGCCCAACCTCGTCCTATAGCGCAAACCCTTGATTCCTGGAAACATCCTTGTAAATCTTTTCTGCGCTCTTTCCAGTTCAACGGCATCTTTCCTGTAGCAGTGTGTCCAAAACTGACCATCGTTCTTCAAGTATAGCTTGCCCGACATTTTATATCAATGCAATATCCCAACTTTTACATTCAATGTCCCAACAGCATGCCAAAAGCAATCCTCACCCCCTTGTCTAGTTGTGACTCCACTTTCAGGAAATTACGCACTTGTATTTCTAGGTCTCTCTGTTCTACAACACTCACCATGGCCCGGCCGTTCTCTGGGAAAAGTCCCACCCAGGACTGACTCCCAATATTCACCACCTCGCACCAGTCTGAAATAAATAATTCCATCTTCATTCCTCAGCCCACTTAACCAACTGATTCTTGATAATTAGTTTAGCTTAGTTCAGAGATACAGCATGGAAACAGGCCCTTTGGCCCACCGAGTCCACGTCGACCAGCGATCCCTGCTCATTAACACTATCTACAAACATGAAGGACAATTTAAATACATACCAAGCCAATTAACCTACAAACCTGTATGTCTTTAGATTGTGGGAGGAAACTGAAGATCTCAGAGAAAACCTACGCAGGTCACGGGGAGACGAACAAACTCCGTACAGACAAGCACCCGTAGTCAGGATCGAACCCACGACCCAGGGCTCTGGAGCTGTAAAGGGCCTGTCCCATTTACGCGACCTTGGCTCGCAAATTACCTGACCTTGTGGTCGCTTGAGGCGTACGGGCACCGTGTGGCTGCGCGGAGCCGGTCCTATTTAGAAGCGCAGAGTTGTGCGGGGCTGATCCCGACATCGCGTGGGGCTCTGAAATTCTGGCAGTGGCCGATATCTTTGCGTGCCAATGGCCTGTCGGCACGCAGGTGCATTGCGGTCGTACGCAGTGTCTTGACGTCGTACGCAGTGGCTTGATGGCGTATGCAGCGTCTTGACAGCGTACGCCTAGCGCGTGGCATTGAGCGATGACGTCACCGCCCGTCATAGCGTTGCGTGATGACGTCACCGCCCGAGGCCGTGCGACACCCAAATTCATTCGGACCGCCTCCTGCCCAGCTGATTGGTAAGCATGACACAAATGACGTCACGCGCGAACTTCGCATGAACTCAGCTTCCGTTTGGTCGCGCCAAACGCACGCAATCGCATGCAAGTGGGACAGGCCCTTTAGGCAGCAACTCTACTGCTGCACCACCGTGCAGCCCCTCATCTTCATAGATAATCTTCATCATTATCTATGACACCACTTATTGTATTGTCATCTGCAAACTTGCTCACCATGCCTTGTACAGTTTTATCCAACTCAATGATATAACAGTTGAGCAATAATGTCCAACACCGATCCCTGAGCCACATCACTAGTCACAAGCCTCAAGTCCAGAAAGCAACTTTCCTCTATCATTTCTGCTTTCCCCAGATACCGCACCATCCACAACCTCTTGGTTCGCTCACCCCTTCCCACCCAGACCACACCTCCACAGCTACTTCCCGCTGCAAACGCAGGAGAAATAACACCTGTGGCACTTTTTGCCCCGAGTAAGGGAATCAAAAACAAGGGGACATAAGTGCAAGGTGAGGGGGGAATGATTTAATGGGAACCCGAGGTGTAACTTTTTCACACAAAGAGCGGTGGGTGTATGGAACGAGCTGTCAGAGCAGGTAGTTGAGGCAGGTACTGTCACAGCATTTAAAAGGCATTTAGACAGGTACATGGACAGCACAGGTGTAAAGGGATATGGGCCAAAAGCAGGAGGTGGGATCAGTGCAGATGAGGCATGTTGGTCAGCATGGGCATGATGGGCCGAAAGGCCTGTTTCCACACTGTATGACTCTATGGCTCTATGACCTGCCCCGATACCTCCTCCCTCACTTCTATCCATGGACCCCAGCCATCCTTCCAGGTGTAACAGAAGTTCAACTGCTCCCCTCTAACCACGTCTACTGCGTCTGGTGTTGCTGATGTGGCTTCCTGTACATCAGCGAGTCCAGGCGTTGACTCAGCGACCGTTTCGCTGAACACTTGCACTTGGTGCACCAAGGCCTACTGGATCTCCTGGTTGCTACCCATTTTAACTCACATTTTAGCTACCCCTTCCTTTCCCGCAATGACCTTATAATCCAGGGCCTCTTCCATTGTTAGTCTGAGGGTACACGCAAACTGAAGGAACAGCACTTCGTATGTTACTTGGGTAGCTTACAGTAGCAACAGTACGAACAATGAATCCTCTTTTTAGATAACCTCTAACAACCCCTCCCCTCATTCTCCCCTTTCTCCCCCACCCCCTTTGCCATTTCTCCCCCCCCCCCCCATCCGCACCCTCTCCTGGAATTGTATCTATTCTCCACCCCCCCACATCCGCCCCCACCACCACTGACATCCTTTCCTCCAGCTTCAGAATTTGCAACTCTTCAATCCTGTTTCACGCCTTCGGCTTAAATTTCTGACCTTTATTCCAAACATCCGCCCATCAAAACCCCCTTCACCTGTGTCCACATATTACCTACGATACTATGTCCTGCCTCTCCTCTTGCCTAGCTTTCTGCCCCCACCACCCTCCCCCACAATCAGTCTGAAGGATGTCACCTAGACGTGCTCTACTGAGACGGTGTCTGTCACGTTGAGTTACTCCAGCACTTTGTGTCCTTTAGTGTAAATCAGCATCTGCAGTTCCGTGTTTCTACACGTCCACTTTCACCCTCTGCTTCCTACCATCGAGCCAACCGTTCCATTCTGAAGAAGGGTCTCGACCCCAAATGTCACCCATTCTTTCTCTCCAGAGATGCTGCCTGAACTGCTGAGTTACTCCAGCATTTTGTGTCTATCTTCTATATACATTCAATTAACCAGCTCTCCCTGGATCCCATGGTTTGTGTGGAAATATGTATGCAGACGTAATTAAAATCTTATTTAGGATTGAACCAAAGTTCTGCATGCTCTTCCAGACCCTTTGCTTAATATGCATACTTTTAATTACAGGGTCTGTTATTTCTTCTTTGGTCTTTATTTTTTGCTGAGGGCCTTCTGTTTAAAATGCTTTTCATTCTCTCATAATGCAAATGAACCTGTTATGTATTTCCAGGATTTTCTGGTTTATTATAAAGCTGAGGCTGCACTTTCTAGCTATTGAATAATGAGGCCAATCTTTCCGATTTCAAGACTGGTGTCAAAACATCAAAACAGAAGGAAAGATAGACTGTCATCAATTGCTAAAATACCTCCGGCCAATTTGAAACATGATTCCTTGTCTTCGTGTTCTGTCTTAAGGGAAACGCTGTTCCTAATTTATCTTGTCAATATTATTTACCACCTTCCATTCATTCGGAATCATTGAGTTACACAGGGCCACGGAAGCAGGCCCTTCGGCCCAACCCACCCATACTGATCACGGTGGCTCCCTCAGCTGGTCCCATTTGTTTGCATTTGGTCCATATCCCTCTGAACCTTTCCCAGCAATGAACCAGTTCAAATGTATTTTAAACATTGTAGTTGTGCCTGCCTCTACCACTTACTCTGACTGCTCATTGCATATACCCATCACCCTTTGTGTGAAAGGCATCTCTGGTCCCTTCAGGCTCTCAGCTTAAACATATGCCTTCAGGTTGTATACCTTCAAGTGAAAAGCTTGGATAGGGAAGAGGTGTAGAGGTTGTGTCCACTAGTGGGAGAGTCCAGGATTAGAGGTCATAGCCTCAGAATTAAAGGACTTTCTTTTAGGAGGGAGATGAGGAGGAATTTCATTAGTCAGAGGGTGGTGAATCTGTGGAATTCTTTGCCACAGAAGGATGTGGAAGCCAAGTCAACGGATATTTCTAAGGCACAGATAGATAGATTCTTGATTAGTGCGGGTGTCAAGGGTTATGGGGAGAAGGCAGGAGAATGAGGTTAAGAGGGAGATACAGATCAACCAATGGCGGAGTAGACTTGATGGGCCGAATTGCCTCATTCTGCTCCTGTCATTTATGGTGAACTGAATGACCTGTTTCTGTGCCATATGATACTATTTCTTTACAACTCTAGTAGGTAAACAAAATATTTTTAGAGAGCCAGGAATAGTACTGCTACTGCAAGTAGCTTGCTGGGGGAAAAAAAGATCTGGGTTAATATTTCAGGTCAATGGCCTTTCATCAGAATAGTTCAATGAAATAGTTAAAATCCTTTTGGGCTCAGAAGGCTATCAAGTCCATGTTGTCTCTCTGTAAAACAATCTAGTCTGCCCCAGTCATGTAAATAGAAGAGTACAGCGTGGGAGCAGGCCCTTCGGCCCACGATATCTGTGCCGACCATCAGGCCTAATTAAATTAATCCCATCTGTCATATCATTCCAAGTTCCTGCCTTGTTCTTGTGTCTGTCTAAATGCCTCCCCTGACGTACCTGCTTCCACCACCGTCTCTGGTAGCACTTTTTAGACACCAACCATTCTTTGTGCATAAAAACTCACCTTGCAAACCTCTGTTAAACATTCTCCCTCTGGTCTTAAGGAGCAGCTGTACAGTTGCTGCCTTACAGTGCTTTCAGCACCACAGACCTGGGATCAATCCTGACTGGTGTTGTCTGTACGGAGTATGTACGTTCTCCCCGTGACCGTGTGGGTTTTCTCCAGGAGCTCGTCTCACCCCACACTCCAAAGACATATAGGTTTGTAGGTTAATTGGCTTAGTATAAAAATGCTAATTGTCCCTAGTGTGTGTAGGGTGGAGTAAATGTGCAGGGATTGCTGGTTGGTGTGGACTCGGTGGGCCGAGGGACCTGTTTGCGGGCTCTATCCCTAAACTAAATTAAACTAAACTTTGCCTTCTCGTATTTGACATTTCTATCCTAGACTATGACTATCTATCCTATCTAAGCACATCTTAATCTATTGTATTTCCATCTGATGCTCAAGAGAAAACAATCCTATGTTGTCCAACATTTAGAAACAGCTAATACATTCCAATCCTAATTAATATCCTAGTGAAACCTGTCTGCACCCTCTCCAAAGCCTCCATATCCTTCCTGCAATGTGGTAACCAGAACGGCAGACAGAAATGGCCTAAACCATGGCCTAAACTCCTCCCCCTTCTGTCTCAGGTAGACAGACAAATAGAAAAATGTCTTCCATCGAACGTGTCCAAAGACAGGCAGCTTGATTTGTTACTAATACCTAGCAGGGAGAAGCGAGTGTTACCAAACTTCTGAATTCTCTGGTCGGGGTGGAACCCTTTCCAAGACAGACATAAAGCTCACTGTTTGACCTGTTTTTACAAAATGTTAAATGGTCAGCTCAACATAGCTTACAAAACCTGCACCAAACCCAAACCAATTAGGAGCAGGTGAGGGCAGTCGATCCAATTTGAGATACCAGCTACCAAGACAGATGTGTACAGCAATTTGTTCTTCCCCCGCACAATTAAAGCATGGAATAATCTTCACCCTACCATAGTTACTCAACCAGATGCAACTAATTTTAAGGAAGCTCTTTCTTCCCCAAAACCCTTTCTGGCTTAAGTCCTCCCTTCACCACCTCCAGTTTAAATTCCATTTGGAATATTTTGGAGGACCAAGAAACCAAGAACCAAGAACCAATGTTTTATACATCTACAACGTGACTTACCAACTTGTATACGATACGATACGATACGATACAATCTGTTGAGCTTTTTTATGCAGCGTTACAATCACCTGGAATTTGAGTAGGAAAGAACTGCAGATGCTTATTAAGTTTTAAAATAAATTATTGCCGCGGGTACTGAGGTACAGTGAAAAGCTTTTGCTGTGTGCTACCCAGTCAGCAGAAAGACAATACATGATTACAATTGGGCCCATTACAGTGTATAGATACGTGATAAAGGAATAATGTATAGTGCAAGGTAAAGCCAGCAAAGTCCTATCAAGGATAGTCCAAGGGTCATCACTGCTCCTTGGTTGCGGTAAGATGTTTCAGTTGCCTGATAACAGCTGGGAAGAAACTGTCCCTGAATCTGGAGGTGTGGAAGCTGTTGGTTTACCCAAAAGATAGACACAAAATGCCGGACTTGCTGCATGAAAATGTTCTTCAGATTTCCCTGCATCTCTTGATCAAATCCACTAATCCTTGTGCCATTGCCCTGGTTGCATTAGCTGCCTGCAATCGCTTCTCTTTCTCCACATGTGTTATTGTCATATGTCAATACGAACATTGAAAATCTAACTTCCTGTAGCACAACATAATATGTAAACACAGTACTCCATTGTGCCTGCATGTATATAGATATACAGACACACATACACATATATATATACACACACACATATATATATATACATATGTATGTATACACACACACACACACACACAAACACACATATATATATATATATAGACACAAAATATATATGTGTCCATATATGTATATATAGACACAAAATGCTTGAGTAACTCAGCTGGACAGACAGCATCTCTGGAGAGAAGGAATGGGTGATGTTTCGGGTCGAGACCCTTCTTTAGATTGCATTCACATATATCTGCATACACATAAAATAAACAAACAAGCAATAATAGTGTAAAAGACAAAACCAATGTCCCCAAATCTATGTAGAGTTTAATAGAGCTCTAGGGGCTAGTGGAATCAAGGGATATGGGGAGAAGGCAGGCACGGGTTATTGATTGGGGACGATCAGCCATGATCACAATGAATGGCGGTGCTGGCTTGAAGGGCCGAATGGCCCCTTCCTGCACCTATTTTCTATGTCTATGTCTATGTAGTTCCAATTGATAATTTGCAAGAGCATGAGCATACCATCACAATAAAATAGAAGGAATAGGCCCTCAGATCTTCAAACCTGCCACCATTCAATATGATCGTTGCCTGATCTGACTTACGCATGTCTCATCGCCTTTTTTTGTGAGAAGTTGCAGTAAGATTAGCCTCCAGCAGCATTTATTCTGCTGTTACTTTAACACAAATAAAGTACGTTCTTGCTTTATATTTAGTACATAGATAAAACCCGATGGGACTTTGGTCTTGTCTCATGATAGGAAACATCTACCTCTCACCTGTAGACTCCATGGACATGGATCACTTGGATGGAATGGCAGGGAATGAGGAGATGTTGACAAGGGTGAAGGGGAGGGGGGGGGGAAGAGAGGGAGAATCATTTATTTTTGTGAGTGTGTTTCAAAGTCTTGCTGCAAAGCAGAGCTGAGCAATCCTGTCACGTTGACAGAGAATGTGTTGACGTTGGAAATGAAAGAGGTTCCAGATGAAAGTCAGATCCCTACTAATTTGAATTTGTCTGCTTTGCCGTGCTGGATACATTTTGCAGAGCGGTCAACCTCACTTGAAATGAATGTGTCTAAATGAGTTGCCTTCCTGCCAGTGGGAAAGACAAGTAGTTTTAATGTAAAGCGGCAGACAGCGGTCTGAAGATGGGTCTCGACCCATAACGTCATCCATTCCTTCTCTCCAGAGATGCTGCCTGAGTTACCCCAGCATTTTGTGTCGTTTTAGCTTTAATGTAACCTGCCCAGAGAGAAAAGAGGGGCCCAGCTCTTTTGTACCATGTCTGATTTTACTCCCGTGCAAAACACAGGGTACTGGAGGAACTCAGCAGGTCAGGCAGCATCTGTGGAGGGAACAGACAGATGATGTTTCAGGTCGGGATCATTCTTCAGACTCCATTCTCTCCACAGATGCTGCCAAATCCGAACACTTTGTTTCCCCAACACTTTGTACATTGTACAAGAATCCAGTGTCTACATTTTCTTATGCCTCGCATATTACTCTGGATAGGAGTGTAATACAGGTTAGATACGTGGATGGAAGAGCACTCTGACATTCAATGAACATTTACATAAGGTCAGAAGGTCATAAGTGATAGGAGCAGAATTAGGCGATTCAGCCCTTCAAGTCTACTCCGCCATTCAATCATGACTGATCCATCTCTCCATCCTGACCCCTTTCTCCTGCCAAAACTCCATGCAGACAGCACCCTTGGTCAGGATCGAACCCGGGTCTCTGGCGCTGTAAAGCAACAACTCTACTGCTGCGCCATTTTGCAGCCTTCTAGAGAGAGGGAGAGAGAATCCTCAAATCAGGACCACTCATGGGAGAGCACAGTTGGCCGAGCTGGTAGAGCTGTTGCCTCACAGTGCCAGAGATCTGGGTTCGATCCTGACCTCGGGCACTGTTTGTGTGGAGTCTGTGCACCTCCTCCCTATGGGTGTATGGGTTTCCTCCAGGAGATCTTTGGTTTCCTCCGATATACCAAAGACATAGAATAGACAGGGTAAATGCAGGGCTGGATAGGATCAATGCACAAAGTCTTTTACCCAGTATTGGGGAATCAAGAACCAGAGTAAATGGGTTTAAGGTGAGGGGGGATAGGTTTAATAGGAATCGACGGGGCATTTTTTGACACAAAAGATGATAGGTGTATGGACCAAGCTGCCGGTGCATGTGAGGCAGGAACTATCACAATGTTTAACAAACATTTTGATAGGCACATGGATAGGACAAGTTGGAGGGACATGGGCCAAATACAGGCAGGTGGGACTAGTGCAGATGAAGCATGATGGTCGGCACGGGCATGTTGCCCAAAGGACCTTTTTCCACACTATGACTATGACTCTTTGATCCTCACCGGTGTCATTGCTAGTCATAGCTCTTCTATTCATACTATCTCCTCCTTGTAGCTGGGGCATGTTGGTCGGTGTGGGCAAGTTGGGCGGATGGACCTGTTTCAACACTGGATGATTCTTTGATTCTGTGACTCTGTGTGCGAGTTTCTAGGCTAATCGACCGCTGTAAATTGATCCTGGTGGGTGGGGCGTGAATGGGATAAAAATTACTGAGAATGAACGAGTGGTTGATGTTCGACATGGATTTGTTGGGCCGAAAGGTGTGTTTCCATTGAAGATAGACACAAAATACTGGAGTAACTCAGCGGGACAGGCAGCATCTCTGGATAGAAGCAAGATTTACGAGGATGTTGCAAAGACTGGTGGGTCTGAGCTATAGGGAGAGGCTGAGTAGGTTTGGACTATATTCCTTAGAGTGCAAGAGGATGAGGGCTGATCTTATGAGAGGTGTATAAATTCATGGGAGGAATAGATCAGGTAGATGCACAGTCTCTTGCTCAGAGCAGGTCTATCTATCGAGGACCAGAGGACACAGGATTAAGGTGATGGGGAAAAGATGTCATACAAATCTGAGGGATAGCTTTTTTTACACAATGGGAGTTGGGTGTATGGAACAAGCTGCCAGAGGAGGTAGTTGAGGCTGGGGTAGACACAAAATTCTATAGTAACTCAGCAAGTCAGGCAGCATCTCTGGATAGAAAGATTGGGTGAGGTTTCGGGTCGCGACCCTTCTTCAGACTGATTGGAATCACAGAAGGGGAGTAGTAAAGGGAGGATGTTACTGAACTCTCGTCGGAGGGAGGAGTAGAACTTCTTCATGGTAGACATACGTTGAGGGGAGATTTTGCAGTGGAGCAGACGAAATCCGTAGGAAAGAACTGACGATGCTGGTTTAAATCGAAGGTGGACACAAAATGCAGGAGTAACTCAGTTGGTCAGGCAGCAGCTCTGGAGAGAAGGAATGGGTGATGTTTCGGGTTGAGACCCTTCTTCAGTCTGATGAGGCTGGGACTATCCCAACATTTAAGAAGCAGTTCAATGATGGACACAAATAGTTGGAGTAACGCAGCGGGTCAAACAGCATCTCTGGAGAACAAGAAGAGGTGATGTTTCAGGTCTCGACCCGAAATATCACCTATTCCTTTTCTCCAGAGATGCTGTCGAAACCGGCTGAGTTACCAACTTTTTGTGTTTATCTCCGGATTAAATCAGCTTCTACAGTTCCTTCCTATACATAGCAGTTCAATGGTTCAATGGTTCATTGGTACTTTATTGTCACATGTACCTAGGTACATGGTTTGCATACAGTTCAGTAAAATCACGACTATACATAGGCACAATCATACTTAAGCACAATAGTGCAATGAAAATACATTACGCTGAGACAGTAGATTATTTTCACCATGTTTCTGGCACCATTGTGTGTAATTAAAGTCCACAATATAGAATCATAACTTTGCCCTCACAATGCACCTGTACCCCTAGATCCCTCTGCTCTACAACACTACCCAGAGACCTAGCATTTACTGTGTAGGTCCTGCCCTTGTTAGACATCCCAAAATGTAACACCTCACACTTCTCTGTATTAAATTCCATTAACAATGCCTCCGCCCACCTGGCCAATCGATCGAGATCCTGCTGCAATCTTTCACAACCATCTTCACTGTCTGCAAAACCACCCACTTTCAGCAAACTTGATAATCTTGCCCTGTATGTTCTCATCCAAATCATCGATGTAGATGACAAACAGTAACGGGCACAGCACCGAACCCTGTGGCACACCACTAGCCACAGGCATCCAGTCCGAGAAGCAATCTTCCATCATCGCCCTCTGCTTCCTTCCATGGAGCCAATTTGCTATCCATTCAGCCATCTCTCCTTAGATTCCATATCCTTTAACCTTCCAGAGCAGCCTACCATGCGGAACCTTGTCAAATACCTTATTGAAATCCATGTACACAACACCTACAGCTCTGCCCTCATCGACCTTTTCGGTCATGAAGGACATTCTTGCCATAGAGAGAGTGCAGAGAAGGTTGACCAGACTGATTCCTGGGATGTCAGGACTGTCTTATGAAGAAAGACTGGATAGACTTGGTTTATACTCTCTAGAATTTAGGAGACTGAGAGGGGATCTTATAGAAACTTACAAAATTATTTAGGGGTTGGACAGGCTAGATGCAGGAAGATTGCTCCCGATGTTGGGGAAGTCCAGGACAAGGGGTCACAGCTTAAGGATAAGGGGGAAATCCTTTAAAACTGAGATGAGAAGAACTTTTTTCACAGAGAGTGGTGAATCTCTGGAACTCTCTGCCACAGAGGGTAGTCGAGGCCAGTTCATTGGCTATATTTAAGAGAGAGTTAGATGTGGCCCTTGTGGCTAAGGGGATCAGGGGGTATGGAGAGAAGGCAGGTACGGGATACTGAGTTGGATGATCAGCCATGATCATATTGAATGGCGGTGCAGGCTCGAAGGGCCGAATGGCCTACTGCTGCACCTAATTTCTATGTTTCTATGTTTCTATGTCTTCAAAAAAAACAATCAGATTTGTGAGACACGACCTCCCACATACAAAACCATGTTGACTATCCCTAATCAGACCTTGCCCATCCAACTGCCTGTATATCCTATGCCTCAGAATACTCTCTAGTAACTTAACAACTACAGATGTTAAGCTCACCGGCCGATAGTTCCCAGCATTTTCCCTGCAGTCCTTCTGGAAAAGAGGCACAACATTTGCCACCCTCCAGTCTTCCAGCACCTCTCCTGTATTTAAGGATGACTCGTAAATTTCAACCAGGACTCCCGCAATTTCCTCTCTAGTTTCTTGCAATGTTCTTGGATGCATCTGATCAGGCCCTGGAGATTTGTCTATCTTCATACACGACAGTACCTTCTGAACTTCTTCGACAGTAACCCTGACCGCTCTCATGACACTTCCATTGACTGCCCCAAGTTCCTCCGTCCTACTGTCTTTCTCCTCGATAAATACAGAGGAGAAATACTCATTGAGGACCTTGCCCATCTCCTATGGCTCCACACAGAGGTGACCACTTTCATTCCTGATGGGTCCACCTCTCTCTCTAGTTACCCTTTTCTCCCTAATATATTTATAAAATCTCTTGGGATTGTCCTTAAAGATACACGCCCAGCTATCCCCTGGTCCCATTTTGCCATTCTGATCTCCATTTTCAGTTTACTCCTTAGCTCCAAAACTCCTCAAGGGATGCACTTGATCCCAGCTGCCTGTCCCTGTCTCATACATCCTTCTTGGTTTTGACCAACACCTCAATTTTTCTTGTCAGCCAAGCTTCCTTACATAGAAACATAGAAACATAGAAATTAGGTGCAGGAGTAGACCATTCGGCCCTTCGAGCCTGCACCGCCATTCAATATGATCATGGCTGATCATCCAACTCAGTATCCCGTACCTGCCTTCTCTCCATACCTTCTGATCCCCTTAGCCACAAGGGCCACATCTAACTCCCTCTTAAATATAGCCAATGAACTGGCCTCAACTACCCTCTGTGGCAGAGAGTTCCAGAAATTCACCACTCTCTGTGTGAAAAAAGTTCTTCTCATCTCGGTTTTAAAGGATTTCCCCCTGATCCTTAAGCTGTGACCCCTTGTCCTGGACTTCCCCAACATTGGGAACAATCTTCCTGCATCTAGCCTGTCCAACCCCTTAAGAATTTTTTAAGTATCTATAAGATCCACCCTCAATCTCCTAAATTCTAGAGAGTATAAACCAAGTCTATCCAGTCTTTCTTCAAAAGACAGTCCTGACATCCCAGGAATCAGTCTGGTGAACCTCCTCTGTACTCCCTCTATGGCAATAATGTCCTTCCTCAGATTTGGAGACCAAAACTGTACGCAATACTGCAGATGTGGTCTCACCAAGACCCGGTACAACCCTTACATTCGCCTGCTTTGCCCTTCACCCTAACGGGGACATACATAACCTGAGCTTTCGTCAGCACATGTTTAAAAGCATGGCTGGGTACATCAATACCAACGCTTAAAATGTGGATTGCAAGTATGTTGGACACCGCTCATCTTGAGGAAATGCGATTCCTCCTAATGGATAAATCAGACCAATTCATAACGAGTTGGTCTCCATTCGTCGTTTTTTTGGAATCATATGGTGCAACACAATTGTAAAAAATAACTGTTTCAGGACTGGACGAGGGTTGGTCAAGACTATAAATAATGATCTCCTTTTCTTTTCACTATTTTCTCTCTCAACTTTCTTCATTTACTCGTTTTCTTTCTTCACACACTATATATTTCACATTTTTCTATCCTTTACTATCTAACTTCTTTTTCTTATTCTCATCTTTTTTCAATGTAACAAAAAAAAAAGAAGTTGTACATAAAATGTATTATGAAAATATATATTAGGCACTTTGGTGCCATATGACTGTGCTTACTTCTAATAAAATAAAATATTAAATAAAAAAAAAAAAAAAAAAAAAGCATGGCTGTTGTTCCTTTCCCCTCAAATAACTTGCTGCAGTCAACTTCAATGAGACCTTCTCTCATACCCTCAAAGTTGGCCTTACCCTAGTTGAGCATTTTAACACATGGACCTTCTCCATCCCTATCCATAACTGTGGTCACTGGTCCCAAAAGGCTCCTCCATACACACTTCCTGAACTTGCCCTTCCTAATTTCCCAATACTAGATCCAGCGTTGCTCTCTCGTGTGTGGGGGCCTCTACATACTGCTTAAGAAAACTCTCCTGAACACTTTTGAGGAATTACACCCCATTTAAACCCATCACATTAAGATTTTCCCAGTCTATATTGGGAAAGTTAGAATCCCCTACTACAACAACCTTATTTGACCTGCAGCTGTCTGCAATCTCCTGGCACATTTGCTCTTCTAATTTCCGTTGACTATTCGGGGGTCTGTAGTACACCCCCAACAAGGTGATCAAGATGCTCCAAGTGCTGTCTAGCAAGTCATAGAGCCATAGAGTGATACAGTGTGGAAACAGGCCCTTCAGCCCAACTTGCTTACACTGTCCAACATGTCCCAGCTACACTAGTCCCGCCTGCCCACATTTTGTCCATATCCCTCCAAACTCGTCCGATCCATGTACCTGTCTAACTGTTTATTAAACGTTGCGATAGTCCCTGCCTCAACTACCTCCTCTTGCAGCTTGTTCCATACACCCACCACGCTTTGTGTGAAAGATCGCTGGTCGGTGAGGACTCAGTGGCCCAAAGGACTGTTTCTCCAAAGTCTAAAGTTGAAAAGGGCTCAAGAATTGTTCTAATAAGATGACTCTACAAGGAAGCTGAGCGTAATCAATGGGCTGAATATGCTGTAGCAATTTCATGATTTTAAGTGACTCTCTGAAGATGTTTCTGAGCCAATGTCTCTCTGATGCTGCTGGAAGCATAATTTTATTATACACCCGCACCTACACTGTACTTGTTCATCTGACAATAAATTCGCCACAACTTGACTTGACTTAGGAATTTCAAATAGATGACACTATTCAACTCTTGTTTGGCTGCCAGAGCAGATCAGTTAAACAGCTTGAAATGTTGAAGGAGTAGATGGTAGGAATAGAAGACCTATGACTAGCAATGACATCAGTGGGGATCAAAGAGTCATACAGCTATGGAGTGATACAGTGTGGAAACAGGCCCTTCGGCCCTACTTGCCCACTCCGGCCAACATGTCCCAGCTACCCTAGTCCCACCTGCCTGCGCTTGGTCCACATACCTCCAAACCTGTCCTATCAATGTACCTGTCTAACTGTTTCTTAAATGCTGGGATAGTCCCAGCCTCAACCACCACATCTAGCAGCTTGTTCCATACACCCACCACCCTTTGTGTGAAATAGTTAACCCTCAGATTCTTGTTAAATATTTTCCCCATCACCTTAAACCTGCGTACCTCTCCTGTGTACCTCCCTCCTGTGTATGCTCCTACTATGTACCTCCCTCACGTGTACCTGCCTCTTATGCACCTCATATTTGCACACCCTCCTGTGTCCATTTGCCTCTGTTCCTACACCACTGCATTGTGCGATAGCCACATTTTTCTCTTTTTGCTGCTCTCCTGTGATCTTGAGATGTTGCGGAGGCCTTGGTGGCAGATGTTTTTGTGCACTAGTTTATTCTGGATGGACATTTTCACGGGTTTCCACATCAGGAAGCTCGTCACCACGTAAGAAGCCGCCCCATACCATCTGCGTGCATTTCCAATGCATTTTTCCTGCGTGCGGCGACTGGGCTTAAAATAACTCTGAATACCGAATTGTGTACGCGACAGGGTGGTAATAATTCTCGGAGGAATCACATTCTTAAGCGCGATCCTCGGGTGTCAGAGCGGAAGATTTCTGCAGCTGCAAACTGGCCAGGAGTGAAGTTTGTACCTGCCCTTCCAAGCAGTGCAGCTGTGATATTTGCTCACTCTTTCCGAGTGCTACGTTAGTTCCAGTTTCCATGGGAAACTGCCACTTGTTGATGTTTTTATTGGAATAAATCTGCATGGGAAAAAGCCAGATCGCCTCGGGGAGGTGTGTGGGGTGGGTGGAGGGGCGGTCAAAGCGTTCCTGCAAGAAATAAATATTATAACAATATCATACCTAAGCAGGCTTGTCAGTGTAGTACCCTTAATGTGGTATGAGCTGTTTCCTGAACAGTTGCCAAGTTCCCTTTCATCCCAAATCACTGTGGGAGATGTTACACCCTGAACCAGCAGATCTGACTGCTGTAAGGTAAATTTAATAACGTTTAAATGCCAAGTTTTTTTTTGTGTAAACAATTAACTTTTTTTTTTCTCTAATCAAAACCTGCAATAAATTCTACGTGATAGCTTAGATTTCGAAAACCTACTAAATGTTGGCAGAAGCTCTGTTTGAAATATAATTAAATATTTCAAACCTCCTGAGGGCCATAATGTACTCTATCTGAAATGTCACAAGATGAACACGACGGGGAACAAAAGGAAAAGTTGATTCAGATGATTTAGAACATTTATTTTTGGCAGTTTCCTTCAAGCTTAAAACAAATGTTGTTGGAATATGTTATTCTAAAATTTCTCTTCGCCTTCTTGTTACTTGGCATCGGGAAACAAATATTTTGCACATTTTGAGAAAAGGTGCATATTACACTGACCACTGCCATGACAAAGTCAAACATTCATCAGGCTTAAAATATCACAACTATTATAATTTATATTCAGGAAATTATCTCGTACCATTAAATTTATCCACAGATGCAAACATGCAAATCACAATTTTTTTCATTTTATTTAAATTAGCAATGTACAGTGGAATATTGTTAATTGGAATAAAGCGGGAACACTGTATTACCAATCATGTTGCCTCTGCCCTGGTCTTGTTGTTAACTGGGACACTCAAGTCAAGTTGGGTTTATTGTCAAATGCACAAACATCTACACATGTACTGTCTTCTTCTTCTAGCGTATGGTGTGCACAGCCTAAAGTTGTAGGACAACTTGTTCTATTTGATCTTATTTGATTTTGCACACCAGGTTGATTGCATTCGTCGAAACAGGGCGGACCACGTGGAGGTTGCAATCTTCCACCCGACATGAACTGTAGGAAGTATGTATAGCAGAGAACTGCAGATGCTAGTTTACACCGAAAAGAGACATAAAATGCTGGAGTAACTCAGCAGGACAGGCAGGGGTAGGCCATTTAGGATGGAGATGAGGAAAAACTTTTTCACCCAGAGAATTGTGAATATGTCGAATTCTCTGCCACAGAAGGCAGTGGAGGCCAATTCTCTGGATGCTTTCACGAGAGAGTAATGCCCCTGTCCCACTTAGGAAACCTGAACGGAAACCTCTGGAGACTTTGCGCCCCACCCAAGGATTCCGTGCAGTTCCCGGATGTTTTTGTCAGTCTCCCTACCTGATTCCACTGCCTGCAACCTCCGGCAACCACCTGCAACCTCCGGGAACCGCACGGAAACCTTGGGTGGGGCGCAAAGTCCCCAGAGGTTTCCGTTCAGGTTTCCTAAAGTGGGACAGGGGCATTAGATAGAGTTCTTAAAGATAGCGGAGTCAGGGGATATGGCGGGAAAGCAGGAACGGGGTACTGATTGTGGATGATCAGCCATGATCATATTGAATGGAGGCGCTGGCTCGAAGGGCCGAATGGCCTACTCCTACACCTATTGTCTATTGTCTATTGTATATTGTCATCTCTGGAGAGAAGGAACGGGTGATGTTTCGGGTCGTAAACCTTCTTCAGACTCTGTTGCACCAACTCACCTGCACCTTGTGATCCCTGCTCCTTTGTTACCCCAGGAGTTCCAGATAGAAGGGAGAGGAGAAAGAGTAACAGGAAGAAGGACAGGAAGAAAGGGGGACAGGAAGATTGGTTTTCTCAGAGATCTTCGGTTTCCTCCAACACGACAAAGACGTACAGGTTTGTTGGTTAATTGGCTTTGTGTATATGTAAATTGTACTTAGTGTGGAAGATAGTATTAATGAGCAAGGATCGCTGGTCGGTGCGGACTCGATGGGCCGAAGGGCCTGTTTCCGCGCTGTATCAGGGGAGAGGGAGGCACAGAGATAAGGGGACGCGGATCAAGGGGAATGCAGAATGGATCATTGTTAACGTGGAGAAGGTGACAACGAAGCATACAGAGGTAAGATTTAATCAGGGGGACGGTCAGACTGGTCGGTGAACTAGGAAGGGGAGGGGATGGAGAGAGAAGGATGGAGAGATTGTTACTGCAGGAACTATACTGGCAGGTTGCTTCATGGCCTGGTGTAGCTGCAGAGAGTGGAGTGCGGTCAGGTACAGGTACAATGTAGCAATGTTACAAAATTTTGAGATTTAAAAAATCAAGTCTGCAATTTATCCCATCAGATAAAGCATAAAAATAAGTTTAATTTGGCACCTAATTCACTTTCATATCTCAAGTAACAAAAAAGTTATGGCCATTTTCATACTCGGAAATTAGCATCTTGTTCCCTACTGATTTTCTATGGACATAATAAAAAAGCTGTGATCATGGACAGTCAAAAGCCCATAACCTTCTTAAAAATTAAGAGAACTGAATGAAATTTTCAGTTATCATAGATTGAACCATTCTGAAACAAATATAAAATAATCTTACTTGGATGACCTGAAATTAAAGCATATAATTAGTTAGTTACCCAATTGTAGCTAATTTCAAACTTCAATTACTAGATCTAAACATCTATCCATTTCTTAATAAATGATTAACATTTTTAAATAGCCTAAGTGTCCAAATAATATTCACTAATAATTCACAATAAAACATGATTTTTAAATCTCATTTACATCAATTTATAGGCCAAATGGAAGGAATTTAGTGTTCAATTGCTGTAAATTAAAGTCCATTTTAAATCGGCTTTCTAGTGGGTTCCTGAGAACGCGCTGATTTAGAACGTTCACATTGCGCTGGATTTGTGCCCTCAAATGCCCAGAAAAATACTGCGGGATATAAAGAGCCCAAAATGAGCTATTCGCTATAGAAAACTTTATAAACAGGGTCCTTAAGAAGCACCTTTTAATGTAAAAATAAGGTACATACCTTTAATTGTTTGCTTTATAAAACCCTGGGGCTGCGAGAGGTCGCGGGTTGAGAGAGTGATTTTTAAACTACTATAACTATTATACAAGGCCATAAAAACTAATAATACCTTTTGCGACGGGGTCTTTCAGCGATTTTTCGTTAATGATTTACTAGGCTGAACTTTTTCGATTGCAACAGCCTAGTAAAAATCGCGTTTTAAACCCGCCCCCTCTAAACAGCGCCAAAATCACACACACGGGGTGGGGCAGATTCTCAATGACTATTCAGGTAGGCTTTGTAACATACCTATACAATGCAAATCTCTGCAGACATCTAGACTCAGTCAACACACAAAATATGAATGAGATATAAGTTATGCATAAAGTTCTGCAAGACAGTGCAAAGAAAAAGACTGTTCAAAAAGCAAGACATTAGTGCAACAGTAGGCAATTAGAAAACAAGTTCAGGGTCGTGAAAGAGGATATCCATAGCCTTCCATTTGTTGAGGTAGAACAAGGATTGTGATGGTCAGTTTAATAACCTGATAGTTGAAGGAAAGAAGCTGTTCCTGAAACTGGTGGTGCGGGACATCAGACTTCTCAAGTTCTTGCCCTGTGGCAACAGCGAGAAGAAGGCATGGCCCAGATGGTGGGGATCCTTGACTTTTGCTGGCTTTTCTGTTAGTTTAGTTCAGGTTAGTTCAGAGTCCGCGATGACCAATGGTCCCCGTGCACTAACACTACCCTGTACACATTAGGGACAATTTGCATTTATACAAAGCCAATTAACCTACATACCTGTATGTCTTTGGAAGTGCGGGAGGAAACCGAAGATCCAAAGATCTCGGAGAAAACCCACTCGGGTCACTGGGAGAACGTACAGACAAGCGCCCTAGTCAGGATCAAACCCGGGTCTCTGGCACCGTAAGGCAGCAACTCTACCACTGCATCACCTTGCCGACCTCTTGACCAACACTTCTTGAGGCAGAATCTCATGTAGACGCCCTCGATGTTGTGATGAACTGGGCAGAGTCCAACACTCTCGTCTGAAGGAGGGTTTCGGCCTGAAACGTTGCCTATTTCCTTCGCTCCATAGATGCTGCTGCATCCGCTGAGTTTCTCTAGCATTTTTGTGTACCCTCTCTTCAGCCTCTTGTGTTAGAAACATAGAAACATAGATAATAGGTGCAGGAGGAGGCCATTCGGCCCTTCATTGTGATCATGGCTGATCATCCCCTATCAATAACCCGTTCCTGCCTTCTCCCCATATCCCTTGACTCCACTAGCCCCTAGAGCTCTATCTAACTCTCTCTTAAATCCATCCAGTGATTTGGCCTCCACTACCCTCTGTAGCAGAGAATTCCATAAACTCACAACTCTCTGGGAGAAAAAGTTATTTTCTCACCTCAGTCTTAAATGACCTCCCCTTTATTCTAAGACTGTGGCCCCTGGTTCTAGACTCGCCCAACATTGGGAACATTTTTCCTGCATCTAGCTTGTCCAGAACTTTTATAATTTTATATGTTTCTATAAGATCCCCCTCATGCAGTGTATTGGAATTGGAACTAATCTCCACCACCTGTACATGATCCATATCCCTCCATACCCTGCATATTCATGTTCTTATACATAAACGTAAGGGGTGTCACTGTGACACAGCGGTAGTGTTGCTGCCTTACAGCGCCTGTAGCGCCAGAGTCCTGGGTTTGATCCCGACTACCGGTGCTGTCTGTACGGAGTTTGTACATTCTCCCCGTGACCTGCATTGGTTTTCTCAGAGATCTTCGGTTTCCTCCCACACTCCAAAGACGTACAGATTTGTAGGTTAATTGGCTTGGTATGAATGTTAAATTGTCCCTAGTGTGTGTAGGATAGTGTTAATGTGCGGGCATCACTGGTCGGTACAGATTAGGTGGGCCGAAGGGCCTGTTTCCGCGCGCTATCTCTAAACTAAACTAAATGCCACTATCATATCTGCCTCCACCACCATCCCTGGCAGTGGATTCTAGGCACCCGCCGCTCTCTATGTAAAAAATAACTTCCTCCGCAATATCTTAAAGGTCATCTTAATATTTCGCCATTGGATAAAAGATTTTGACTGTCTATCCTATCGGTGCTTCTCATAATTTTATATACTTTCATCAGGTCTCTCTTCTGTCACCGACGTTCCAGAGAAAATCAAACAGATGTTTAATTGAGCTTAGTTTAGTTTAGAGATATAGTATGGAAACAGGCCCTTCGGCCCATTGAGTCCACACCGACCACTGATAGCGCACCTACATTAGTTCTGCATTATCCCATTTTTGCATCCACTCCTTACACCTACATGCCCGCATGTCTTTGGGATGTGGGAACAAACTGGAACCCATGCAATCACAGGGAGAACATGCAAACTCCACACAGACAGCACCCAAGGTCAGAATCGAACCCGGGTCACTGGCACTGTGAGAGTGCGACTCGACCAGCTGTGCCACTGTACCACCCATGGCGGCATGGTAATCTGTACATGGTTTCCAAATCTCCAGCTAACGGTCAAAATCCTGATACCACAGGGTGTGAGATAAGCTCAAGAATGCCCGATGTTTACAAAACCTCATTGACTTATGTTACTGAACAAGAGAATGACAGTAAGGAATTGGTTTAGTCAGCATGACTATTTTCTACTGAATAAAGTCCTTAAAGCTCCAAGATGGAGCAGTGACGGCTGCGAGCTTAAACATGTTGGTTAGTGTGTCTGCACTTGCTGTAAATGCCTGCAGGATGTACTCAGAGCAGACAGATCGTGACATTCAGACTTGATGCCAGCACTGCCACTGTTTAGCTCCAAGCTCCAGCTAATGCTCTCCCATAACCTCACAGAGCTGCTGCAAGATACGGTGGCATTATGGTTTCATGGTGCCACAGTAGCACAGCGGTAAAGGGCCCGCCCCACTGTAAGAGTTCATTCAAGAGTTCTCCCGAGTTTCCCCTGATTCGAACTGGGAGAATTACGGTAATAGCCTCTCGTAGGCACTCAACCCTCTCGTGGACATTTTTCAACATGTTGAAAAAACTTCACGAGCTTACGGCGTTTCCCGAATACCTGCCGTTAGCGTTACGAGCCGCTAATAGATGTTCCGAGCTCTGACGTACCCGCTACGCACATTCTACGTATTTACCACGAGTTTGATTTATTTTTAAACTCGCAAGAGTTCTTGGGTAAACTCGTATAGTGGGACAGGCCCTTAAGGGTTGCTGCCTTACAGCGCCAGATACACAGGTTCAATCCCGACAACGGGTGCTGTCCGTATTTTCTCTCCGTGACTGCGTGGGTTTACTCTGGGTGCTCCGGTATCCTCCCACGCTCCAAAGACGTGCAGATTTCGTAGGTTAAAAATTTGTTAAAAATTGTAATATTGTCCATAGTGCGTAGGATAGTGCTAATGTGCAAGGATCGCTGGTCGGCGCGGACTCGGGGGAGGGGGTGGAAGGGGGGGTTGGCAAAGGACCTTTTTCCACGCTGTATCTCCAAACTAAACTAAACTGAATTTACCAGACTCATAGTTGGAGGCCACTTCCATTGATTGGGAGACATGAATTCTAATTCCACTGTGATAACTGGAGAACTTAAATTCAAGTTATTGAAATAAAAATATAGAAGCAATAGTGTAGCAGTATACTACTATACACAATAGTGTATAGAAGCAATTACTGTAAGGTCTGGAGAACGGCGTCGACTCAGAACATCACCATGGATGCTGCCTGTCCTGCTGAGTTGCTCCAGTGTCTCTCTTCAATGATGACTGTAAGTGTTGTTGTTGGGCTGCCTGAATCACCAACATTGTCCAAGTCAGCAGGACGTCGCTCCGTCATCCTTACCCGATGTGGCCTGTGTGTGGCTTCAGACCCACACCCTCACTGGTTGATCCCAAAGGCAATTGGAAAGGGAACTCCCATGAACAATTAGCAAAGACAGTAAAATATGCCCTTGTCAGCAGCCTGCAAACCATGCTTGTGCTTACAAAATGCTTTCACTATTCTGTTTGTTTCAATGCTGCCTGTCCTGCTGAGTTACTCCAGCATTTTGTGTCTACCTTCAGTTTAAACCAGCATCTGCAGTTCTTTCCTACACATGCTTAGAGTCCAGGCAGGTTCAGAGAAGGTGGTGGAGACTGTTAAAATGTATCCAGACAACTACTTGAATTGTAAACCTTTCAAAGGCTTCAGACCAAATGCAGGTAAATGGGATTTGTGTGATATGTACAATATGCAGCATAGATATAGGATGTAGAACAGTATAGCATAGGAAAAGGCCCTTCAGCCCACAAAGTCCATGCTAAACATGATGCTGTGAATTTTATCTCCTCCGTCTGTACGTGATCAATATCGCTCCATTCCCTGCATATCCACAAGACAATCTAAAAGTCTCTTCTATGTTTCATATCTGCCACAACTACCACCTCTGACCACATGTTCCAGGCCCTCACCATTCGTTGTGTAACAAAATACACTTTAAACTTTGTCGCTCCCACTTTAAACCCATACCTGCTAGTCTATGGCAATTCCAGCCTACTGACTGGCTCTTATAAGTTTGTAAACTTCTCTCTGGTCTTTCGTCAGTCAACAATATAAGGTGGGCTGAAAGGTCTGTTTCTGTGTTGTGCACTTGCATAATTCTATGACTGTTCATAATAACAGTTCCAGGACATAGGAACAGTTTTGTTTAGTTTATTATTATCGTATGTATCGCGATGCTGTAAAAAAAATTGTTCTGCATGCTATCTGGTCATGTGTATAATCATACACATGTCAATATGTGAAACAATTGTAAGTAGACCCTCTTCTGGAGCAGCACACAAAGAGTCGCCACATTCTGGTGCAATGTTCCATCAAGTGTCTGAAAATTCCAATCTTGGCAACATCAAACATTAATGTTTATTTAAAATCTAATAGTTTTTTTTTTTTTTTTTTTTAAATTTTATTTTTATTAGAAGTACGGTAAATTACAATCCTACATAACACATATATCTTAATACATTTTTTGTACCGCTTCATTTTTTTTGAGCTTTAAGAAAAAGGTAGAAGTAAGGAAAGTAAAGAAAGTGCAAGAGAGTCGTGAAGTGCAAGAGTGTTGGGAAAAGAAAGCCCCTTAGGAAAGAAGTTAGAGAAGGAAGTAAAGTGAGAAAATAGACCCTAGAAAAGAAAGAAAGAGAAAATAGAAACAATCGCTCTATTATAACATTAAACTCCGCAGAAAGGGGACTACCAACCAAGTCTGTTTTTGTTGTTTTACCTCCCGTTACCAGGTCCTGACTATTGCACCTCATACTTGTAATAGGTCCAGAAACATAGACCACGTCTTTTGGAATTGGTCTGCTTTACCGGCTAGGAGGAATCTCATCTCTTCCAGATGTAATGTTTCAAACATATTTGATATCCACATTTTTATTGTTGGTGTCGGCGCATTTTTCCAGAATTTAAGTATAAGCTTTTTTCCCATTATTAGCCCGTAATTAAATAAATTCTTCTGAAACACGTTTAATTCAGGGTTACCTTCCGATATTCCGAAGATAATCCATTCTGGTTTTGGTACCAGTTTTATTTTGATCAATTTTGAAAAAATATCAAATATTTCATACCAGAATTTTTTGATTTTTATACAAAAAACAAAAGAGTGCGCTATGGTAGCTTCTTGACACAGGCATTTATCACAGATTGGTGAAACATTAGGGAAGATTTTATTTAATTTAGTTTTTGAATAGTATAATCTATAATCTATACTACTAAATCTAATAGTAAGGAACTCACTATTCATGGTGGAGAAAAGAACTGCAGATGTTGGTTTAAACCGAAGATAGGCAAAATTGCTAGAGTAATTCAGTGGCTCAGGCAGCATCTCTGGAGAGAAGGAATGGGGGACGTTTTGCGTCGAGATGCTTCTTCAAACTAGAGTCAGGGGAAAAGGAAACAAGAGATATACTGTAGACAGTGATGTAGAAATATATGGAACAAATTAATTAAAGATATGCGAAAAAATAACGATGATAAAGGAAACAGGCCATTGGTAGCTGCTTGCTAGGTGAGAACTAGAAGCTGGTGCATCTTGTGTGGGGGAGGGATGGAGAGGGAATGCAGGGGTTACTTGAAGCTAGAGAAATCAACTTAAAATACCACTGGGTTGTAAGCTGCCCAAGTGAAATATGAGATGCTGTTCCTCGAATTTAGTATGTAGCCTCACTCTGACAATGGACGAGGCCTAGGCCAAAAAGGTCAGTGTGGGAATGGGAAGGCGAAATAAAATGTTTGGCAACCGGGAGATCAGGTAGTCCAGGCGGACTGAGCAAAGGTGTTCAGCAAAACGTTCGCCCAATCTACGTTTGGTCTCACCAATGTATACGGGTCCACATCTTGAAAAACTGATATAGTAGATTTGATATCTTGAACCACGGATACAGTTGGTGCTTGTTTCATTATATGATGTTATGCATATATAATGGAAGCACCATCTCTACTGGTGGTACTTGGTCTTCTCAACACCTAATGTTGTTACACAACTGCATACAAGCAGCCACACACAACACAATCCTTCACCTTTGAAGAAAACATATGTAAATGCAATTACACACAATCGTTGCAGATATGATCTGCAGACTGGCTGTCTAGCCCTTCTCAGACATCTACCTGTGTCTGACATCATCCTTCTTACTGGAAGTGAGGAGGGAGTGACAATCATTTGATGACTCACTGCTATTTTGTAATTCTCAAACAGTATTTGATTCCTTATTCAAGTCAGGAATAGATTACCTCAGTGCCTTCAGGCTTGTCTTCTGTTCGAACCAACTGATCTACATGTTCGCTTTTTGACATGATCTCTGAAGCCAATGAAATACCTTTTTGGATTAAGACTTGGATTGCTTCACATTGCCCCATCTCTGAGTTTTACTTTTGCGTGTGGGTTTTATTACTTTACCAAGTCACAAGTTCACGAGTTATAGAAATAGAATTAGGCCATTCGGCCTATTCCGTCCACTGCCATTCAACCGTGGCTGATCTCTGCCTCCTAATCCCATTTTCCTGCCTTCTCCCCATAACCCTTGACACCCATTCTAATCAAGAATTTGTCTATCTCTACCGTTAAAATAGCCACTGACTTAAAAATCTCCACAGCTCTCTGTGGCGATGTGTTACATAGGTTAACTACCCTCTGACTAAAGAAGTTAAGGGGCTGTCCCACCAGCATGCAACTGCATGCGACGAGCACGACCTAACATGGTCGCTTGAGCTGTACGGCCTCACGGGGCCAGTCCCACTTCGATCTCCGGAGCCGTATGGAGCTGTGCGGAGCTGGTCCCAACATTGCGCGGGGCTCCGAAAAACTGACCGTGTTCAAATATCCCGAACGGCAATGGCCTGTCGGCCCGCAGCCGCATTGAGGCTGCACGCACCGCCTCGACGGGCATACGCAGCGTCTCGATGCCGTACGCAGCGTCTCAACACCGTACGCCTAGTGCGTGGTGTTGCACGATGACATTACCGCCCGGCGTGCCGTTGCGTGATGACCTAACCGCCCGACGCTGTGCGATGTCCAAAATCAGTCGGACTGCCTCCTACCGATTGGTGAGTATGATGTCGGGGCCAGCTCCAGACGGCTCCGCGGTTGGAAGTGGGACCGGCCCCGCGAGGCCGTATGCCTCAAGCCACCACGTTTGGTCGCGCTCGCCGCATGCAGTCGCATGCTGGTGGGACAGGCCCTTTAGTCTTCAGACTCTGAAGAAGGGTCTCGACCCAAACCCTCACTCATTCCTTCTCTCCAGAGATGCTGTCTGTTCCGCTGAGTTACTCCAGCATTTTGTGGCCAGGCTTTGTCCTGCTCTTCCTCCTTCCTAGCTTTCTTACTTCCAGGCCCCACCCGCCAACACAATCAGTTTGAAGGCGTCCCGACCTGAAATGTCATCGATCCATGTTCTCCAGTGATGCTGCCTGACCCGCTGAGCTCCTCTGACATTTTTGTGCCTTTCTGGAATGAGAAGATATTTGGCTCTGCTGCTTTGCCCAAAAGCCACAAATATATTTGAAAAGGGTATGTGTAGGAAGGAACAACAGATAGACACAAAATGCTGGAGTAACTCAACGAAGGTTTACACCAAAGATAGGTCAAAAATGCTGGTGTAACTCAGAGAGATAGGCAGCATCTCTGGATAGAAGGAATGGGTGACAATTTGGGTTGAGCTGTGTGTCCCACTTTTCCTCCCCACTTACAGCGAAGCTCAGTGGTGGTGCCACTGGGTCCTCCACTTCATCTTATTTTAACCAGGTGCCCCCAGCTACACCCCACCTGTACACTGGTCATCATGTCTCCCTCCTCTCTGAACCCCCACCAGACCTCGCCTCGGCCTCCCTCCACTCACCTGCCCCCCTCTGGCACCAACACCCTACCCTTGAAAATCAGTCCGAAGAAGGACCTTGACCCAAAACGTCACCCATTCCATCTCTCCAGATATGCTGCCTGTCCCGTTGCATACATACATTTAATCAGGGGGACAGTCAGACTGGTTGGAGAACTAGGAAGGGCATAGGAACTGTTGGGACACATGAATAGTTTCTTCACCACTGCTAACAAGACTCCAGAACCAGTCTGATGAAGGGTTTCGGCCCGAAACTTTGCCTATTTTGCTTCGCTCCATAGATGCTGCCGCACCCGCTGAGTTTTTCACCCAATTTCCTGAAGATTCCACTGTGTAATCCTATTCTCAACTCTACCTTATTTGGTGATTCTGATCTTGCACTTGCCTAGAACAGCCCATCCTCTCTAGTTGACCTTTCATCACTGCAACTTCTGAGTAGCCTGACAAATCATCTCGGTTGGTTCCTCATCCACAAGTCGGTTTGTGAAAACTAGCCTTCCGGCACAATATCTGACAATTCATAGAGTGATCAGAAGGTAGCACCAACCCGCGAGGTAACAGAACAACTTGCAACACATGTCCTTCCTCACGGTGGTGCAGCCTCCCACCACATCTCTCTCTTACCATCATCATTGGCATTCCGCCCATAAAGACAGTGGCCTTAAAGGCCCTGTTGTCTTGTGTTACAGTAGCTTGCAGTTACAAAGGTTCTACAAAGTAAGTTCGACGTCATGAGCAGCAGCACATAAGGTCATGAGAGATAGGAGTAGAATTAGGATATTTGGTCCATCAAGTATACTCTGCCATTCAATCATATCTCTTCCTACTAACCCCATTCTGCTGCCATTATTAATTAAAAATCCATCTATCTCTGCCTTACAAATATCCTCAGCCTTCTGTGGCAAAGAATTCCACAGATTCACCAACTTCTGACTAAAGAAATCATCTATTTCCTAAAAGAATGTTCTCTAGTCCTATACTCTCCCACTAGTGGAAACATCCTCTCCACATCCACTCTATCCAAGCCTTTCACTATTCTGTACCTTTCAATGAAATATTGTGTTCATTCGCCAAGGCTTCTACGGATAAATTAATTCTCTCTTTGCTCATTTCCCTCTCAAGACTAGACTTCTGTTTGCTGTAGTATGTTTCATTCTATGAGCCACTGAAATATTACAGTGTGGAAACAAGCCCTTCAGCCCAACTTGCCCACACCGGCAAACAATGTCCCAGTTACATTAGTCCCACGTGCCCGCACTTGGCCTATATCCCTTCAAACCTGTCCCATCCATGTACCTATCTAACTTTTTCTTAAACGTTAGGATAGTCTGTTTCAGATAGCCTCAACTACCTCCTCTGGTAGCTCATTCCATACACCCACCACCCTTTGTGCGAAAAAGTTACTCCTCAGATTCCTATTAAATCTTTTCCCACTCACCTTAAACCTATGTCGTCTAGTCCTCGATTCCCCTACTCTGGGCAAGAGACTCTGTGCATCTTCCCAATCTATTCCTCTCATGATTTTATACACTTCTATAAAATCACCCCTCATCCACCTGCGCTACAAGGAAGAAAGTCCCAGCCTGCTCAACCTCTCCCTATTGTTCAATCCTTCTAGTCCTGGCAACATCCTCGTAAATCTTCTCTGCACCCTTTCCCAGCTTGACGACATCTTTCGTGTAACACAATTCCCAGAACTGAACAGAATACTCTAAATGAGAAGTTTTTAACAGGACGGGGAATGGGAATGGGAATGGGAATGGGAATGTGAAGGGGAATGACTGCCAGCGCATCTATAGCATATGTGGTCACAGATGATGTTCTCACTTCTAGGAGGTGTCCTTTCTCTGTATGTTACCATTATAATTTTGGCAGTCGCAGGATAAAATTTCCTGTTATTCTTGGCTTAGCACTGGGATTTTCGTGCTCAACGGCTTCAACCACATCTTTTTATGTCTTGGACCCTGTCAGAACATGTCCCGGAATACATGAACTAAAAGCTCTTCAAAGTTACAAGATACTTATGCGTTGAAAGGAACCACAGATGCTGGTTTACACCGAAGTTAGACACAAAATGTTGGAGTAACTCAGCGGGACAGGCAGCACCTCCAGAGAGAAGGATAGAAGGTGATGTTTCAAGTCGAGACCATTCTTCAGACTGAGTGTCAGGGTAGAGGAAGTTACAAAGATAAGTGTAAGAGAACAAAAGGGATTAAGATGAAGGAAAATGTAGAACATTGTCTATTCTATTTTTTCCTTGACCATCTTTTTTTTACCCTTACAAGACCCTTAAATTGTAATTATTCATGGTTTTTACCATTTCTTTTAATTGCACATGCTACATCCATAGTACACAAGAGACATAAGTCGATGAACACGAGAACATAGAAACAGGATCTTGTTTCAAAATGTCAACGGATCATATCCTTCTGCAGATGCTATGCAGAAAAGTGGTGCGTCTCTGGAACTCTCTGCCACAGAGAGTAGTCGAGGCCAGTTCATTGGCTATATTTAAGAGGGAGTTAGATGTGGCCCTTGTGGCTAAGGGGATCAGAGGGTATGGAGAGAAGGCAGGTACGGGATACTGAGTTGGATGATCAGCCATGATCATATTGAATGGCGGTGCAGGCTCGAAGGGCAGAATGGCCAACTCCTGCACCTAATTTCTATGTTTCTATGTTTCTAAAAAGATGAAGTAGCACAATGGGTCAGTCAGCATCTCTGGATAAAAGGTGACGACATCTATTCCTTTTCTCCAGAGATGCAGTCTGAACTGCTGAGTTACTCCAGCGTTTTGTGTCTGTCTTCGGTCTAAACCAGCATCTGCAGTTCCTTCCTGCACACTTCTGCAGATGCTGCCTGACCCAGTGAGTTCCTTCAGAAGTCCTTCCTTTTTTTGAAACAGACCAGGAGCAAGCCATTTGAAATGTTCTTCATGGCCTTCTGAAAGTGGCAACACCAGTAGATAGAGTGGTCAAAAAAATGCATTTAGTATGCTTGCCTTCATAGGTCGGGACATTGAGTATAAGAGGCCAGAAAGTCGTGATGGATGTTTATCGGACTTTGGTTAAGCCACACTTGGAATATGGTGTGCAGTTCTGGTCACCCACTACAGGTAGAATGTGGAGGCTTTGGAGAATGCACAGAGGAGGTTTACCAGAATGCTGCCTGGACTTGGAGGTGGAAGCTACAGGCAGAGGTTCAACAAACTTGGATTGTTTTCTCAGGAATGTCGGAGGTTGTGGAGAAACATAAGAGAAGTACTGTATATAGACCTAGGAGAGGTGTAAAGTAGGGTAGACAGTCAGAACAATTTTCCAGGGTGGAAATGTCAAAGACGAGAGGTCATAGCTTTAAGGTGAGAGGGGCAAAGTTTAAAGGAGATGTGCAGGGCAAGTTTTTTTACAGCAAGGGTGATGGGTGCGTGGAATGTGCTGCCAGGGGTGGTGATGGAGGCAGATACATGAGTCACATTTAAGAGCCTTTTTGGATAGGCACATGGATATGCAGGGAATGGAGGGATATGGATTGCGTGCAGGCAAAGGAAGTTACAGTAGTTTAGCTTGACATCATGTTCAGCATTGGCATTGTGGACTGAAGGACGCATTTCTGTTCTGTACTGTTCTATCCTCATGTCATTGCAGTCAAGAAAATCATGGCCGCACCACTTTTCTGCACTGACACTGAATCACTTGAATCCCGTGCTATGTAAAATTCTGCAGAGCAATGCTCTGAGTATCCTGAGCATTGTGGCCCTCACGGTCTCCTTGGGTACAACAGGCTACTGATCTACAATACTCTGGGGGAAGATATTTCTTCTCATCTCAGTCTTCAATGGCCAACATCTTATTTTGAAATTCAAGAACATTGTAGATACAAAAATCCAATAATTAAAAAAAACCCATATCATTCTGGAAACACTGAGCAATTCCAGCTGTAACTATGGAAGGAGAAGCAGGGTTAACAAGTGAAGAACCTTAGTTTAGTTTAGTTTAGTTTAGAGAAACAGCATGAAAACAGGTTTTTCGGCCCACTCAGTCCGCAGTAACCAGCGATCCTACACTTGTAAATTCTATCTTTCAAGTCTCTGAAGAGTCCAATCTTGGCAACATCAAGCATCAGTGTTTATTTGAACTCTCATAGCAAGGAACTCACTACACATGGTGTAGGAAGGAACTGCAGATGCTGCTTTCAACCAAGGATAGACACAAAATGCTGGAGTAACTCAGCAGATCAGGCAACATCTCTGGAGAGAAGGAATGAGTGACGTTCCGGGCTGAGACACTTCTTCAGCAAAAACAGGAAAGCAGACTATTATCTAAATGGTGGCCGACTAGGAAAAGGGGAGATGCAGCGAGACCTGGGTGTCATGGTACACCAGTCATTGAAAGTAGGCATTTAGGTGCAGCAGGCAGTGAAGAAAGCGAATGGTATGTTAGCTTTCATAGCAAAAGGATTTGAGTATAGGAGCAGGGAGGTTCTACTGCAGTTGTACAGGGTCTTGGTGAGACCACACCTGGAGTATTGCGTACAGTTTTGGTCTCCAAATTTGAGGAAGGACATTATTGCCATAGAGGGAGTGCAGAGAAGGTTCACCAGACTGATTCCTGGGATGTCAGGACTGTCTTATGAAGAAGACTGGATAGACTTGGTTTATACTCTCTAGAATTTAGGAGATTGAGAGGGGATCTTATAGAAACTTACAAAATTCTTAAGGGGTTGGACAGGCTAGATGCAGGAAGATTGCTCCCGATGTTGGGGAAGTCCAGGACAAGGGGTCACAGCTTAAGGATAAGGGGGAAATCCTTTAAAAACCGAGATGAGAAGAACTTTTTTCACACAGAGAGTGGTGAGTCTCTGGAACTCTCTGACGCAGAGGGTAGTTGAGGCCAGTTCATTGGCTATATTTAAGAGGGGGTTAGATGTGGCACTTGTGGCTAAGGGGATCAGAGGGTATGGAGAGAAGGCAGGTACGGGATACTGAGTTGGATGATCAGCCATGATCATATTGAATGGCGGTGCAGGCTCGAAGGGCCGAATGGCCTACTCCTGCACCTAATTTCTATGTTTCTATGTTTCAGGCTTAAGTCAGGGGAAATGGAAACAGGAAATGTCGACAGTGATGTAGGGAGATATGGAACAAATGAATGGTACAGTGAAAAGGATGTTGTTGGCAGCAGATGGGTTCTGTTAACAATGATAGCTACAAGACAATTCTAATACATATACTTGTGGATACTTTATTCCTTCGCTTAGCACTTACGCATATGGCGTCACTATTTCCTCTGATCACATTGCTTATTTACATAACTAACGTTCAATTTTTTTTTATTTAAAATTTTTTATTAGAAGTACGGTAAATTACAATACTACACAACACATATATCTTAATACATTTTTTGTACCGCTTCATTTTCGCAAAACTTTCAATTTTAATTTGAAAAAAGCCAAAATTTCAATTAAAATTTCATACAAATGCAGCAACCATTCACGTTCTATGTTCCACACTGTGATTCTGCTGACGCATAAATGCTCCATTGTACATAGTGGGCACTATGCAAAAGCCCAGTACGGTCTTTTCTCCATCATAATAATAGGCTACAGGAAACCTTGAAAGCAGTTTCGAAAATAATGAACAAGGACAAAGAGTTTCCTCAGAGGCACTTCAGCATTGTGGCTTCAGCAGCAAGGCAGCGAGAGCCTCGTTCATCCCTAAAGCTGGAATCTTTCCACAGCGATTCCAGCAATGTTACGGCCCCAGAGCTGGAGCAAATTCCCAGCCAAAGATTTAGTCAGATCTCATTTCCATTCATACATTTTGTCTTCATTTTGTCAGTGGGTGTGGATTAGCTGGCAAGCTGTAAATTTGCGTTTGCAGTACAATATTCAGGCACTCTCTGTATCCTGACAAATGTTTCCCTTCCAATGGGACATAATAACAAATTATAAATATGAACATGCGAGATGTGAATTACGCTAAACTTGTCGAAACCTCGCTGGCTGTACATTTGTTGCCAGGGCAAACAAACAGAGGTTGCATTTTTTCCCGTACGAGTCAACAGAACCGATGACTCAGTTTGCAAATCAAGATAATAGACTACAATCACAGCATTTAGAGTGGCTTATGAGGGACCACATTCAAACCGATCCTTAACAACCTTCAAAAGTCAGAAAATAACACTGGGCTAAATATTATGTCACAGTTTCTTCACAGGGAATTTGTCCCTGTGGGAAATGATACATACGCCCTTAGCAAAGAGCTACAAACCCTTCATCGGCTTGGTGGGGAAAGTTCTTTTAAGTTGCTAGCTCGTCAGCAAAGGATAACATAACAACTTCTACAAAATTAAAAGCAGAGGCAGGATTTCGCAGCTTGGCCATCTGCAAATATACACTACATGGGAACCTATCCTGCGAAATGCACTCTTTTAAAAAATTTCCTTTCATTTCACCTTATATCCGATCAAATATTTACTCAAATCGACCTTAACCATGTTGCCATATCTTTTTGAAAAAACAAAGCTCTGGAGCTTTCAAATCTAATTATCCGTGGGATTGTTTTGTTTGCAGATCAGCTCTTTTTTTTAAACATTCGCTTCACCGCCGTCAGAAGGTCATTTTCACCCGGCTTGTGAAGCAAGTCTGTGGGAGCCTCACGGGTCGACCCGCAGTCAGCGGTCAATGAGCGAGGGGGGGGGGGGGGGGGGGGGGGGGGGGGGGGGGGGGGGGGGGGGGGGGGGGGGGGGGGGGGGGGGGGGGGGGGGGGGGGGGGGGGGGGGGGGGGGGGGGGGGGGGGGGGAGGATAGAACAATAAGAAGGGTCGCGGCCAGAAATGTCACTCGTTCCTTCTCTCCAGAGATGCTGCCTGTCCCGCTGACTAACTCCAGCATTTTGTGTCTATCTTAAGAACAATGGAGGACCTAGCACGGGGGTACTTTGTAACTTTGTCAGTGCCCTGTACGTGCCTTCTATTTACATACCGTGGGTAAGCAAGCAAATAATTTCACTGTGCTTTGTTACATGTGACAATAAAGTATTCAATCCCATGCTAGTATTCCATTCCTTTCCAGAAGCTAGCCAGCCCTCTCTGAAACATCTATCCTCTCTTTGATATGTTTTGTAGAGGAATGCTCTGTGCAGTATGTGGCTCAGCTACAGACTGGAATCAAGCCAGGCGGTATGCTGGCACAGCGGTAGAGTTGCTGCCTTATAGTGCGTTACAGTGCCAGAGACCCGAGTTCGACCCCGACTACAGGTGCCGTCTGTATAGAGTTTGTACGTTCTCCCCGTGACCCGCAGTAGGTTTTCTCAGAGATTTTCGGATTCCTCCCACATATTCAAAAGATGTCCAGGTTTGTAGGTTAATTGGTTTGATATAAATGTTAACTGTCCCTAATGCGTGCAGGATAGTGTTAATGTGCGGTGCGCGGATGTGGACTCGGTGGGCCGAAGGGCCTGTTGCTGCGCTGTATCTCTAAACTAAATGCAGTTGATACAATGCTCTCAATACAGTGGGGTGCAGAGCAACTGGTCTCAGATGTAAAGAAATAAAACAAATCTGGGTTCCCACTGCAGTTCAGTTTATCACTGGTCACTGCTGGGTCATATGTGGTATGTTGCCTACTTGCTGCTAGGGTCAAGGGCGTCTCAAAGCAGCGCCGAGATATTCTGAAAGGGGAGGCTAAACATCTTGATATTGTGGTACATGGAGTTGCTAATTACATAGGCAGAGAACGGGCAATGTCCTCATCAGGCAGCTAGGTAAATGTTTAAATAGAGGGAGCTCAAAGATTATATGCAGGAAGGAACTGGCGACAACATTGTTCACGGTGAATTTGACACTCTTCTGTATTATATTATTAAGCATGCAACCATAGAAGATTCATTACACAACCGATGGCCATTTGGCCCATCCTGTCGATGCGGGCCCAAAGTAGATCGTAAATCTATCTCATTTCCCGCCTCCTGATCTGGACTAAAGAAGGGTCTCGACCCAAAACGTCACCCATTCCTTCTCTCAAAAGTGATGCTGCCTGTCCCGCTGAGTTACCCCAGCATTTTGTGTCTGGCTTTGCTTTAAACCAGCATCTGCAGTTCCTCTTACAGCATCGGGCAGGATAAGTGAGCAAGTGCACTTCAGTGGAATTCAAAACGAACTGGCAACTATTTTAATTCCAGGAGTACCACTGGCAAAGAAGATGAACTCAAACCTTTCGTTAACAAGGGGGTCTAAGGTATTGTTGCAAACACAGATCCGGTGGGCGGCGCGACTCTGGTCAGCAGTGGCCTCTGCAGCCTGTCCGCGTTTTATTATTTTCTGTCTGTATTTTTATGTAGTTTTTGTTATTTTTTTTGTTGGGGTGTGTGTGTGGGGGGCGGGGGTGGGGTGGGAGGGGGGGGGGGAACTTTTTAAATCTCTCCCGGCACGGGAGACCCGACCTTTTCCTCGTCGGGTTTCGTTGTCGTTGGGGCCGCAACGAGGAGCGGCCTCCAACAGGAAGAGACTGGGGACTCTGGTGCTACGACTCACCGTCGCCGTCGCGAGGCTGGCCGAGTCCGGAGCGCGTGGGGCGGTGGAGGAGCGCTGCTGCTGCTGCCCGACCCGGAGAATCGGAGGCTCCAACTGCAGGTCTGTGGACGGCGGCACCGGGAGCCCGCGGGTCCCTGGAGGGAGACCGCTTTTCAGGGCTCTCGCAACGGCGACTTCCCCCGCCCGAGTTGCGGGGTTGAAGAGCTCCTGGAGCGGGGCCTTACAGCACCGCCCCGCGCGGCTTGGAATGGCCGCGGGACTCTGCGAGCGCACGCCGGGGGCTCTAACATCAAGACCTGGTGTGCGACCTTGCACCACCCGGCGTGGCTTTAATTGCCGCGGGACAATCGCCCTTGCCAGCCGGGGGCTTTGACTTTGACTCTGACATGGGGGGGGGGGGGGGGAGAGTGCAGTGGAGAGATAAGTGTATTTGGCCTTCCATCACAGCGATGTGATGGATGTTTATGTAAATTATGTTGTGTCTTGGGTCTATGTGTTTGTAATGTATGGCTGCAGAAATGGCATTTCGTTTGGACCTCAAGGGGTCCAAATGACAATTAAATGTATCTTGTATCTTGTATCTTGTATCTTGATATACGTAGTTGAAGGAAAGGCAGGACTGCCAACTCAATTTCCCAATGTATAGAATTATCAGCCAAGACAAAGGGTAGAGTCAATGAGAGGAGATATTGTGTTGTAAGTGATAGATTGTGTTATTTCAGTGTTCAGGAAGTATCTTCCTGACGTCTTCTCAAACACCACCATATGGGTGGAAAATAGAAACAAAATGGGGTTGTCACTTTTCTGGGGTTGCATTCATCATTGTCATTGATTGAACATGCAGTTTGATGATGTCTGATGTCCAGTGGCTGAGGTGTGCGTGCAAATAAAAGGGAGGTCATTTAAGACTGAGGTGAGAAAAAAAGTTTTCACCCAGACAGTTGTGAATTTATGGAAATTCCCTGCCACAGAGGACTGTGGAGGCCAAGTCACTGGATGGATTTAAGAGAGAGTTAGATAGAGCTCTAGGGGCTAGTGGAGTCAAGGGATATGGGGAGAAGGCAGGCACGGGTTATTGATAGGGGACGATAAGCCATGATCACAATGAATGGCGGTGCTGGCTCGAAGGGCCGAATGGCCTCCTTCTGCGCCTATTTTCTATGTTTGTATGTTTCTAACTTGATTATGTTGGCAAAAGGTATAGAAGTGTGAAAATGCACAACTCCAGATTCAGGGACAGTTTCTTCCCAGCTGTTGTCAGGCAACTGAATCATCCTACCACAACCAGAGAGCAGTGCTGAACTACTATCTACCTCATTGGTGACCATTGGACTATCCTTCATCGGACTTTGCTGACTTTATCTTGCGCTAAACCTTTTTGTTTTATTATGTATCTATGTATCTATGTATCATGTATCTATTGTTTTATCAGTTATCATGTATCTATACACTGTAAATGGATCGATTGTAATCATGTATTGCTTTTCTGTTGACTGGTTAGCACGCAACAAAAGCTTTTCACTGTACCTCGGTACACGTGACTATAAAGAAAGCTGAACTAAAGTAAATGTCACGCAAAAATAAACAGCTGGAGGAACTCAGCTGGTCAGGCAGCTTCTGCAGATGGACAGACGATATTTCCAGTCGGGCCTATCCTTTGGACTGAAGTGAGACCACACTTGGAGTGAGTGTTGTGTGCAGTTCTGGTCACCAAGCTATAGAGAGCCAGAGAAGGTGCAGAAAAGGTTCACCAACACGCTGCCTGGACTGCAGGCCTTGAGTTGTAAAAGTCTGGGTAATCTCAGGTTGTCCTCTCTGGAAGGCTGTGGGGTTGCCTTGTGGAGGTGTATAAAAACATGAGGGACGCACATAAGGTGAACGGTTAAAGTATTTTTCCCAGGCCATGGGAGACTAAGATCAGAGCGTTTAGATTTAACGGTTGAGGGGAAAGATAATAAGGGACCTGATAGTCAAGATGTTCAAACAGAGGGAGATGGATATATGGAATGAGCTGCAAGAAGTGCTTGTGGCAGGTATACAGTAATTATTACATTTTAAAGATTTTTAAACAAGCACATAGATTGGAAATGTTTAGAGAAATATGGGCCAAATGCAGGCAAATGGGACAAGCTTGGTCAGCAGGGCGAAAGGACCTGTTTCTGTACTGTACAACTCCATGACTCTACTCAATGCCGTGGCATGCTGAAAGGTAGATAAATCCCTATGACAGGATGGGATTTATCTCGGTGTGTATATGAGGCAAGGGAACAGATTGCCGGGGCTTGTGTTGAGATTTTAATATCTTCACTGGATGTGAGATACTAGGAACCTGGGGGGAAGCAAACATGGTTGCCCTTTGCAAGAAAGGCCACAGGGAAAAACCTTGTAACTGAAGACCTGTGAGTCCAACGCCGGTGTTAGGGAAGACACTGGAAAAAATTCTGAGAGAATTAATGAACAGGGAACTGAGCCAAGGCGCAGCAGATGGAATTTCAACTCAGAGAAGCGTGAAGATTTTTACATTTTGGGAAATTAAATCAAGGCAGATCATACACGATAAATGGAATAGGCTTGGAGACCATTATAAAACAGAGAGATCTAGAATTATAAGTGAATAGTTCCTTGAAAGTAGGCAGTGTGGTGGAGAAGTCAGCTAGTATGCATGACTTCATTGGTCAGGGCATTTGGGATGTCATGTTATAGTTGAATAGGACATTGATGAGACCACACTTGGAATACTACGAAGGAAGTGACTACTATTCGGAGGCAGCCAAAGTGACTTTGACAAGGGCAGATCCAGTCTGACGAATTTGAGAGTTGTTTGGATGTAACAAAATGTGTTGTTTGATGATGTCCCTCATAGATCCCACACCTATCTTTGGCAAAGTCCCACAATGGTTCAAAATTAGCGCCCTTGGGATCAAGGGTGAGTTTGGCTGCAGAAGGCAAGGAGTGATGGTGAATTTGACTAGTACAGTCCCATAAGGATTAGTGCTGGGACCAGTGCCATTATTGTTTGTAATACCGGTGAATTACATGGAAGGGTGATCAGTAAATTTGTGGAAAACAGTGTTTGGTGCAATCATTAGTGGCATGGAAGGTGGTCTTCGGATGCAGAGAAATATCTGTGCATTGGTGAGATAGGCTGATATATAGCAAATGTATTTTAATCCAGACAAATTTCAGTGGACACTTTCCATAAGCTCAAATAAGACCAGGACACATACCACGAATAGTAGGCTCTTACCGTACACCAAAGATCAGAGGGACCTTAAAGTGTAATTCTGTAGATCCTTAATGGTTGACGGGGTCGATGGAGCTGGTGCCTGGGTCAGCGATAGTGGAGATGTCGGTGTGGCAGTCGATGATGGCACAGGCCGACGGACGTGGATGGACACGTGGGAGTGAGGACAACACTGCCAGAGGAAGGAACAAAGGGGGACCCGGCATGGGGGGGGATTGCTGTGAGGGAGGAGGGCGGGGGGGAGAACAAAGGGGGACCTGGTGCAGGGGTTGTAACTTTGTAAACGCCCTCTATGTGGTGACTATTTGCATGCCTTGGGTGTGCAAGCAAAGAATTTCACCATGTTATTTCACATGTGACAATAAAGTATTCATACATTCATTCATTCATTAATCCATTCATGCATTCATATACATTCATCCATTCATTCATTCATGCATTCATTCAATCATTCATTCATTCATTCATTCATTCATTCATTCATTCATTCATACATGCATGCAATTCATACATTCATACATTAATTCATTCAGTCATTCATTCATTCATACATTCAATCATACATACATACATTCATTCATGCATTCATTCATTCAAAATTCTTAGAGACAGATTGGATGATTGGAGCATGTTTCCCCCAGTGGAGTTATCTTGACCTAGTGTCAGTGTAAATTATAGGCTATTGACAATGGAGATAAGGGGAAATATTTTCACTTGAAGATGGTGAATCTTTGACATTCTCTGGCGTGGTGGACTGTGGAGATTTAGTCATTAACTCAAATCAGAGACCAGGGGATGTCAGAATGTTAAATGAAACACTGGTTATGAAGTTGGCCGAGAAATATAACATTAAGGTGAAAGAATAGCCATGATCTTGATGAATAGTGGATGAGGCTCTATAGGGTAAATAACCATTGGTAACTCCTGTATCTTATATTTTTAATAATGTCATGACACTATTCTACATTTGTGGGCCAGTGGGTTAAGATCATGGCTTGCCTGACATGCTGCAGAAGATGTACACTGCAGGCAAATTTGAGAAGAATGTTTCATGGTCCACCCTGACTGATGGGGCCAACGACTTTATGAGTCTTCAATGGAATTTAGAAGGATGATAAGTTATCTTATAGAAACATATAAGGGATTGGACAGGCTAGATGCAGGAAAAATGTTCTCAATGTTGGGGGAAATCCAGAGCCAGGGGTCACAGTTTAAGAATAAGGGGTAGGCCATTTAGGACTGAGTTGAGGAAAACCTTTCCCCCCAGAGAGTTGTGAATCTGTGAAATTCTCTGCTTCAGGTGACAGAAGGCAGCGGAGGCCAATTCACTGGATGGATTCGAAAGGGGAGAAAGCAGGAACAGGCTACTGATTTTGGATGATCAGCCACAATCATATTGAATGACGGTGCTGGCGCGAAGGGCTGAATGGTCTACTCCTGCACCTATTTTCTATGTTTCTATGAGCGCCAAGAAGCCAGGCGTATTTGGATGAAAACATTGCTATTTGGGGAGCATCTCTGGCCACTGGAAGAAGTGGTGGGAAAAGGACTCTGGTAATGTCTTTAACTGGGTTGACTGTGCAAAATCCCCATTGTCATTATCTTCATTGAATGTTCAGGCATAATTCAGCACTTTCAGTAGAAGATGAGAGAACATCAAGAGGGAAAGCAAAATAAAAATTCCTGAGAATACGAGACTATGTTTCTGCAAAAAAAAAACAATGTTAAATTCCAGTAATCGAGGATCAAACTGATATAAGACAATCTTCAGAGACAGACTTTGCACCTAATGGCTTTAGTGTGTTATGTGATCCACTAAGTTAAGCTGACAAATTGCTATCAATACACAGCTGAAACTATTTTACCTTGAGGCAAAATGCTAGCATAGTGACACCTTAAGAAATCATAAATAATCTAGGTTTAAAATTGTTTGGAGAAATATATATAGAGTTACATGAACAAGAAAATACTTTTCTCTCACAGGTTAATGTTGAATCCTACGCTGTCTACAATGCTGCCCCAATCTCCAACCTATCTTTGTCTAACACAATTAGCACAATGTTTTTACTTGTTTCTCCCTTGTTAGCTTATCCAACTTCTGCCTAAATACATTCATTCTCTCCGCCCCCCCCCCCCCCCCCCCCCCCCCCCCCACCCCCCCCCCCCCCCAGTGGTGGTTTCTACATTTGCAACTCATTATAACCAAAGATTACAGTTCTCATCTGATTTATTAATGAGTGTATTGAGGAATACTCCAGGGCACAAGTTATACAGTACAGTGGTCCAACTGCTGAAACTGTTGCATCCCAGCATGAGAGACCCAGAATGGGTGGCTTCTGCATGCTTTCCCTGTGAAGGCATAGGATTCATTTTGAGTGCTCCAGTTTAGTTTAATTTAGTTGAGAGAAACAGCGCGGAAACAGGCCCTTCAGCCCACCGAGTCCGTGCTTAGCAGCGATCCCCGAACACTAACACTATCCTAAACAAACTAGGGACAACTTTTCAATTATACCAAGCCAATTAACCTACAAACCTGTACGTATTTTGAATGTGGGAGGAAGCCGGAGATCCCAGGGAAAACCCACGCAGGTCACAGGGAGAATATCCAAACTCCGAACAGACAAACACCCGTGGTCAGGATCGAACCCAGGTCCCTGGCGCTGTAAGGCAACAACTCTACTGCTGCACCACTGTGTCCTCCTGTATCCCTAAGATGAGCAGGTTGGTACATTCATTGGCCAGTGTAAATTGTCCCTAGACTGCAGCAGAATAGCGGAATATGATGGTGGTCGATGTGAATGTGGGGACATTGAAATAAAATTGACTTATTGCTGGATTAATGTAAACAGGAGGTTGATAGTTGCAATAACATGTTGGGACAAAGAACCTGTTTCCATGCTGCATCTCACTATGACACTATGACAATTATTGGAATTGAAAGCAGATCATGAAGAAAAAATGTGCACATGGAATTGACAGCTCAGTCATCATTGCAAACAAGGTATCATCATAATGCTTTCAGTGACATGATGAACATCTAGGCAATTTGTTAAATTATGAACATTTTACAGCAGGTATTGAAGTGAAGCATAAATTCAAAGCAAGTTTGCAGCACCACAGTCATATGGAATACAATGGTTGAGAGTTTTGGTCCGTCCGTATCTTCAGCTGAAACTATTTAAGGTAAATTCAACAGCAGACACTGAAAGGAGTTTTCGATGGACTAAGTGTGGGCGGTACAGTGGCCCAACGGTAGAGTTGCTGCCTTACAGAGCTTGCAGCGTCAGAGACCCAGGTTCAATCCCGACTCTGGGTGCTGTCTGCGGAGTTTGTACGTTCTCCGCTTGACAGAATTGGTTTACTCCGAGATCTTCGGTTTCCTCCCACACTCCAAAGCTATACAGGTTTGTAGGTTAATTGTCCTGCTCACCAACATAACTAACAAGTTCATCTGCCAGGCTGGCTCTGTCCTGGGGGTGGAGTTGGATTCACTGGAGGTTGGTCTTGGAGGGGAGGATGCTCCTCAAACTGTGGAGCATCCTGGACAATACAGCTCATCCGCTCCATGACACGCTGGTCAACCTGAGGAACACCTTCAGGACCAAGATGCAGCGCAGAATGCCACAGGAGATCCTTTTTCCCTGTGGCCGTCAAACTGTGCAACTCCTCCCCCTTCTGTCATGGGGTAGATGTATCGTGATGTCCAAGTAGTTGGTAATCAGGGACATAGTGTATAGAACAAGCATGTTTTCAGTGTAGGATGGGTTCTCTAATGCAGCCGGTGCTAGATCGGACAAGGACCAAGAGGTATAGGTGGCCCATAGCCAAGTGGAAGAAGGAGGGATCCACCAGAATTAAGAACACTTCAAATTGGACAAGATCAATCTTTGCAGTTGAGATCTCAGATGTCAACAAGATTAGCAGACTGAATGAACGAACAACTGTGCTTACACGTGTAGGTTTCATCTACTGTAAACTTACATTTGAGTATAGGAGCAGGGAGGTTCTACTGTAGTTGTACAGGGTCTTGGTGAGACCACACCTGGAGTATTGCGTACAGTTTTGGTCTCCTAATCTGAGGAAAGACATTCTTGCCATAGAGGGAGTACAGAGAAGGTTCACCAGACTGATTCCTGGGATGTCACGACTTTCATATGAAGAAAGACTAGATAGACTCGGCTTGTACTCGCTAGAATTTAGAAGATTGAGGGGGGTTCTTATAGAAACTTACACAATTCTTAAGGGGTTGGACAGGCTAGATGCAGGAAGATTGTTCCCGATGTTGGGGAAGTCCAGAACAAGGGGTCATAGTTTAAGGATAAGGGGGAAATCTTTTAGGACCGAGATGAGGAAAACTTTTTTCACACAGAGAGTGGTGAATCTGTGGAATTCTCTGCCGCAGAAGGTAGTTGAGGCCAGTTCATTGGTTATATTTAAGAGGGAGTTAGATGTGGCCCTTGTGGCTAAAGGGATCAGGGGGTATGGAGAGAAGGCAGGTACAGGATACTGAGTTGGATGATCAGCCATGATCATATTGAATGGCGGTGCAGGCTCGAAGGGCTGAATGGCCTACTACTGCACCTATTTTCTATGTTTCTATGTTTCTATGTTTCTACATCGTATAAATGGCATGCATATATTTCCATTTCTTGGAGGTGAAGCAGATTAAAAGTATTTTTAAGAACTGAGGTACAGTGTAGTATAACCTTGATATGCCCGGTCAGTTTAGCGTTACTGTTTAAAAAAAAAATCAGTCTGAAGAAGTCCAAAGTTATTTGGCTTTGGCACAAATCGTCCATTCCCTCCAGCCTGACTCATTGATTTCCTGCAACATTTTGAGTTTAGTTTAGTTTAATTCAGAGGTACAACATGGAAGCAGCGTGGACTTGTACCCACCGAGTCCGCACTGACCAGTGAACCCCGCACATGAACACTATCCTCCACACAATAGGGACAATTTTACATTGACACAAAAGCCAATGAACCTGCAAACCTGTACGTCTTTGGTGTGTGAGAGGAGACCGGAGATCTCAGAGAAAAGCCACGCTGTCATGGGGAGAACGTACAGACTCCGTACCGCAGCACCCGTACCTCCCCTTGCTCAAGATTATTTCAGCCTCGGCAGTTCGTTTGGCATTCCACAAAAATGTGTTCTGATTATAGCTCTAACTCTCTGCTCACCAATAAAATACAACACAATACAATACAATATTTATTGTCATTTGAACCTCAGTGAGGCTCAAACAAACCTCTGTTTCTACAGACATACAGACAAAAAATGATTCCTTCTAGACACACAACCAATTTAATTCACACAAACATCCATCACAGTGAACCTCCTCCTCACTGTGATGGAAGGCGGACGATGGTAAGTCCCACAGCCATTTTAGGCCGCGCTCAGGGTGATGTACGGCCCCGCTCCAAGCCCAAAAGTCAAAGTTGGAACTTCCGGCAGGCGTTCGAATGTCCCGCGGCCATTAAAGCCGCGCCTGGCGATGTACGGCCCCGTTCCGGGTCGTTGCGGGAGCTCCGGAAAGCGGTCTCCTACCAGGCACCTGCGACTCCTGATGTCCCAGTCCACCGGACCGCTCCCCACCACGCTCCCCACGCTCCGAGGCCGGCCAGCCCCATGATAAGTCCGCAGCTCAGGCTCCGCGACTGGAGTCCCCAGGTTGTTCCGGTTGGAGGCCGCTCCACGGTACTAGGCCCCAACGACAACGGAGACCCAACAGGGAAAAGGTCGGGTCTCCTGTGTAGGGAAGAGATTTTTTGAAGTTTCCCCTGCCCCTACATAAACACAGTTAATAACAGTATTAAAAAAAAACACAACAACTACATTTAACTAGACAAAAAAAACAAAAAAAGACAGACAGGCTGTAGGGGTGAGTCGTGCCACCAACCGGATACTTGCAGCAATGCAGGGTAATCTCAGACATTATTGTGACAAACACTGTGGTGAGGTGCTGCACATTTCACAAAGTCTCACTCTATCTAAAGAACCTGGCAGGTGAGGAGTTCTTTAAACCAGAAAACAAGTAACTCTCTGAGACTGAACCTGGTGCATTCCTGCACAAACTTACATCAACAGCCCACAGTGAAGCCAGTGAGTATTCCACAGTCATAAACACTTATTACTTGGAACCCACAGTTCTAAACTTTTTTTTTATGGAAACAGGAGCAACATTTATGTATACAAATGCCTCACTGGAATCATAACAAACTAGATATAGACTAGGCTAAACAAGGAGATATTCACGTCTTGACGTCTTAGTTTTATAGAGAGTCCGTAAGAAGGAAGTAGAGGCAGGGCCACAGGGAGATTAAAGCAGAGAATTCCTGAGCTGAGGATTGATAGTGGACCAATTAAAATACGGGGAGAGTCAAGAAGTAGTTAAATAACACTAGTCGTTTGGAAATCTCAGAAGCTTGTGGTTATTGGAATCATAGAAAATTGCAGCACATAAATGGGCCTGTTTGGCCCATCGCATCCTAAAGTCATGGAGGCATAGAGCGTGGAAACAGGCTCTTCGGCCTAACTTATCTATGCCGACTAAGTTGCCCAAACTCCGCAAGCCCCATTTACTCGTGTTTGACTCATATCTCTCTACACCTTTCGTATTCATGCCCCTGTTCAATTTTTTTTTTAATGGTATTATTGTACATGCCTCAACCACACCCTTTGACAGCTCATTCCATATATTAGGGCAGCACAGTGGTGCAACAGTTGAGCTACTGCCCTACAGCACTGGTAATCCGGCATCGGGTGTTACCTGTACAGAGTTTGTACGTTCTCCCTGTGACCACGTGGGATTTCTCCAGGTACTCCATTTCCACCCAGGTTCCAAAGACATGCAGCTTTGTAGAAACATAGAAACATCGAAAGTAGGTGCAGGAGTAGGCCATTCGGCCCTTCGAACAAACACCGTCATTCAATATGATCATGGCTGATTATCCAAAATCAGTTCAACGTTCCTGCTTTCTCCCCATATCTCTTGCTTCCATTAGCCCTAGGAGCTAAATCTAACTCTCTCTTGAATACATAAGTTTGTTGTCTTCTTGAAATTGTCCTTCAGGTGTAGGATAGAACTAGTGTGTTGGTCGGTGTGGACTCGGTGGGCCAAAGGGCATGTTCCCACACTGTATCTCTAATCTAAACTGAACTATTCATCACCCTCTGTGTGAAAAACTTACCCTTCAGATCCCTTAAAATATCACCCCTCTCAGATTAATGCCTTGGAAAAAAAGATTATGATCAGCCATCCTATGAATGTCTCCCATAATTTTATAAACCTCTAGCATAAGCCAGCAGCATAATCAAGTACAAGTTGCACCCTGGCCACTCCCTCTTTTCTCCTCTCCCTCGGGCAAAAGGTATATGTGTGAAAACGCACACTTCCGGATTCCCAGCTGTTATCAAGCAACTGAATCATCCTACCACAACCAAAGAGCAGTGTTGATGTCCCAACTACTATCTACCTCATTGGTGACCCTGGGAATATCCTTGATCGAACTTGACTGGCTTTACCTTGCACAAAACATTATTCCCTTATCATGTATCTGTACACTGTAAATGGCTCGATTGTAATCTTGTGTTGTCTTTCTGCTGACTGGATAGCACGCAACAAAAGCTGTTCACTGTACCTTGGTACACGTGATAATAAACTAAACTAAAATAAGGGGTAGTCAAAAATGCTGGAGAAACTCATCGGGTGAGGCAGCATCTATAGAGCGAAGGAAATAGGCAACGTTTCGGGTCGAGACCCTTCTTCAGACTGCGCCCTGATAACAAGGGACAGTGCCCCCATGCGGTCCTGGACTTTCTTACCATTATTAATAAAATATATTGTGTGAGCTCACCCGACTGCGAGGGTCAGCGTGTTCACTGCCAAACATCATCCCCGGCGCCACTCCGATAAACGCCATGGCTCTGTCAGTACTCATTTCCTATCCCCTACTAATTGCATCTCTCTCCCCTGAACAAGCCTGCAATATTTTTCAATAACAAAGGTTCCCTAAACATACCACCTTTGCTTCTCAACCTTAAGCCCCTGTACCACTCAGGCGATTTTTTCGTCGACTACAGGTGACTAGGCCGTCGCCACATGGTCGCGGGATGACACCTGTATGGTCGTGAGTCGTCTCCTCAAGTCGCCTAAAGAATCGTAACGTTTTTCTGCTCGCCGCTGGATTTTGAAATGTTCAAAACTTGTTGTCTCCTGTCGTAAGTGCTGTCACCGGTTGTCGCCAGGCTGACGTTGGTTGTCACCAAGTGTTGACTTTGGTGAATTCCATCGGCGACTACCCATGTCAACCTACGTCAACCGGCGACAGGTACCGGTGACTGAATTGTCTCAAGTTGTCGCTGACAGTGTTGTTGCTTGTCGTAACTTGTCACGGGTGGACGTAGTTTGACTTTGGTTGTCGCCTGTGTGGTCGTATGTGTGGTCGTAGGTGGACAATGTAATGGGTCGCTGGTTGTCGGTAGCTTGTCGTAGCTTGTCGTAGACACTGTCGTAGGGGGGGGCGAGGTCCCGTCGCTACTTTTTCGGTGACCTGCTACAGCTGACAGTCACCGGCAGTCGCCGAAAAAATCGCCTAAGTGTTACTAACCCTTTACTGGGATATGATTACTCCAAACCCTTAATATCTCATTTTTAAACATTTTTTCACTTATGACATGTCATTTTACCCTTTCCCAGCTACTCCAAGGCTCCTTTTCCCAGGTCCTGTATTGCACGTTCAAATCCCCCCCCATTTTAGGTCCTAACTTGAGGACGAACTTCATCTCTTTCCAGGACCATCTTGAAACTTGCCAAACTATGGTCAATTTTATCAATGGGTTTCACCACAGACTGTTTAAACACTCACCTGACCTCTTTCCCTCAGATAAGGTCAAGTGCAACCTCTCACTATTAATTCTTTCTGCGTAATACTTCAGAAAACCCGATTGAACGCATGTTACAAATTCCTCCTCATCTATGCCTCTAGCACTACAATGGCCCGTAAATATTGGGGAATTTAAAACAACCCTCCAAGTAACAGATACTAATTACTACTACTACTACATACTACTACTGCTATTCGGTAGGCGGCGCGACTCTCGTCAGCAGCGGCCTCTGCAGCCCGTCTGCGTTTTTATTATTTTCTGTCTATGTTTTTATGTAGTTTTTGTTATTTTTTGTTGGGGTGTGTGTGTAGGGGGGTGGGGGGGGGAGGGAGGGGGTAACTTTTAAATCTCTCCCTGCACGGGAGACCCGACCTTTTCTTTGTCGGGTCTCCGTTGTCGTTGGGGCTGCAACGAGGAGCGGCCTCCAACAGGAGAAGACCGGGGACTCTGGTGCCGACGACTCACCTCACCGTCGCGGGGCTGGCCGAGTCCGGAGCGGGTGGAGCGGTGGTGGAGCGCTGCTGCTGCTGCGGCCTGACCTCCGGAGATTCGGAGGCTTCAACTGCGGGTCTGGCGGATGGCGGCACCGGGAGCCCGCGGGTCCCTGGAGGGAGATCGCTTTTCAGGGCTCTCGCAACGGCGACTTCTCCCGCCCGAGTTGCAGGGTCGAAGAGCTCCTGGAGCGGGGCCTGACATCACCGCCCCGTGCGGCTTCGAATGGCCGCAGGACTCTGCGAGCGCACGCGGGGGCTCTAACACCAAGACCCGGTGTGCGACCTCGCACCACCCGGCGTGGCTTTAATGGCCGCGGGACAATTGCCATCGCCAGGCGGGAGCTTTGACTTTGACTCTGACATCGCGGGGGGGGGGAGAGTGCAGTGGAGAGATAAGTTTTTTTGGCCTTCCACCACAGCGATGTGATGGATGTTTATGTAAATTATGTTGTGTCTTGGGTCTATTTGGTTGTAATGTATGGCTGCAGAAACAGCATTTCCTTTGGACCTCAAGGGGTCCAAATGACAATTAAATGTATCTTGTATCTTGAATCTTGAATCTACAACTGCCACTATGACACTGTTGCTTGGATACCCTTTTGCAATCTGACTGCGCATTTGGTATAGTTTAGTTTAGTTTAGAGATACAGTGCGGAAACAGGCCCACCGATGCAGCACCCACCAGTGATCCCCACCCACTAACACTATCCTACCACACATAAGGGGCAATTTACACTTATACCAAGCCGATTAACCTACAAACCTGTGCGTCTTTGGAGTTTGGGAGGAAACCAGAGCATACGGAGAAAACCCACGTGGGTCACAGGGAGAACATACAAACTCCGTACAGACAGCATCCGGAGTCAGGATTGAACCCGGGTCTCTGGCGCTGTATGGCAGCAACTCTACCGCTGCGCTTCTGTGCTGCACTATGCTTCTTTTCGCTCCTACTTCTCCGAGCAGGCTTTTGTTCAACTCTCTTTATGCCTCAGTTTGTGCCCCTGCATCAAATGTTGTTTGGCAACACATCTCTAAAGAGATTTAGGACATTTTATTACATGTAAGGTGCTATATAAAGTCACATTGCTGCTATAGTCTTTGGCACCTGAAGCAATGGTTTAGCAGGAATGTTACATTGCTAAATTTAGAAATAATTTAAACCATCTTGAAACCTAATAATGGGCGTGCAATAAATAAGAGAATTACATTAATAGTGGAGAAATACTTAATTCACTCTTGAGACAAACTTAATCATGCATTCACATCTCCAGCATTCATGAATTATTTGTCATCCATGAATTAAACCCAGAAAAGCAATGTTATCGGCATTGCGAGATGTTGGAAAGCTACTATTTTCCTTCAGCAATGCCAGAGGGATCAATTTAACATTGCTCCACTCAGCAATTTTGATTCCTGGAATTCAACAGCTCAGTGTTTTGATCTTTTCCTTGAGGGTGTCTTTAATATGCATTAGTTACAAGGGGATTTCCAGCAAATACAATTAACTTGTATCATATGTTTGAAATAGCTCCATGGTTTTACACCCAATCCGTCCATGGTAAGTAAAATCAGGCAACTATGTTTTAACTCCAGTGTGAGGTTAGTCCAAGTTCTCAATGCCCTCGGATCACTCATCTGCAATCAGCCCCTCCACCTGAATTTGGTTTAGTTTAGTTTAATTTAGAGATAGAGCGTGGAAACGTGCCTTTCGGCCCACCGTGTCCGCATCGACCCTCGATCCCCGCACATTAACACTATCCTACACACACTGGGGACAATTTTTACATTTACACTAAGCCAATTTCTGTAGGTCTTTGGAGTGTGGGAGGAAACCAAAGATCTCGAAGAAAACCCACGCGGTCACAGGGAGAACGTACAAACTCCATACAGACAGCACCCCTAGTCGGGATCGAACCTGGCTCCCTGGCGCTGCAAGTGCTGTAAGGCAGCAACTCTATCTCTGTCTCCACCGTGTCGCACTAACACTTAGTTCAACTAACACATCCCAGCTCTTGCCCACCCCTTCCCCTCACTGTTTACTACCAGCTATATCCCCTCTACTCCACTAGTCTGAACAAGGGTTCTGATCCAAAGCATCCTCTCTCCCCGTCCTTCCACGGACTTTATTATTTCAAAAATAAACTTTCTTCAGCACAAAATATATACAAAACAAAAACTGCACAAATTCTTCAAATATTTTCAATGTCTAATCATTCAACAGTGTCTTACTCAGCAGTATTTGCGGCCATCTTTTAAAAATTGACTCTTGCCACTCATGTTAATCCCTGGGGTGATATCCCTTCCCAATTTTGAGGGGTGGCCCCACCACACCCTGCCCCCCAATGTCTAGCAGTGGAAGGAACCTGGACTGTGGTCCTCCCACACAGAGCCTTGGCGGTGGCTGCACCGAGCCACCGTGCGTCCCTCAGCACGTGCTCCCACGGTCTTGATAGGGCCACTCGGCAACATTCCCTGATGGACATCTCGCTGTGATGGGAGATAGACACAAAATACTGCAGTAACTCAGTGGGACAGGCATCCTCTCTGGAGAGAAGGAATGGGTGGCGTTTCGGGTCGAGAACCTTCTTCAGACTGAGATGAAAGGCCAAGTAGTTTCGGGCAGACCACAGAGCGTCTTTCAACGAGTTGGTGGTCTTCCAGCAGCACTTGATATCCACGTCCGAGTGTCCCTCCACGGATGCTGCCTGACCAGCTGGGATTGCGGTAGCCTGTTTTTTTTCCCCCTCAATGCACCTGCTCTCTTTCTTACATCGATTAAAAGCCACCAGCCATGCAAAAGGGATGTAGAACATCAAAGTCACAGCTTATGTCACCCATTGCAAAGACGATTACTATCGGTGAATGAAACTGGTCACATAGCTTCCTCCCTGACACTTAGCTCAACTAGTCTGAAGAAGGGTCTTGACCCAAAACATGACCCATACCTTCTCTCCAGAGATGCTGCCTGTCCTGCTGAGTTACTCCAGCATTTTGAGTCTATCATCTACTTTGCTCCTCTTTTTGATCTCCTTCCCGTCGCGATGCCAAATCCTATAAGTGGCCAGTGACAATAGCAATTTAGCATTAGATGCAATGATTTTAAATGGGCGGAAAATTGGCACTCAACAAAGCACTTTGAAGTTTCTGAACAGCTTGAAACATATTAGGGGCCCTGGGCATCAAGTGCCCCTGCTGAGAGGAGGAAAAAAAACAGTACAATCATCTTAAGTGAACTCTTTCTCCAGGCCCTTCGAAAGAATGCCTCAGCCTTCCCAGCTTCCCACATGATCCCACACAGGAGACACGGTGGTGCAGCACTAGAGCTGCTGCCTTACAGCGCCGGAGACCCATGGTTCGATCCCGACTACGGGTGCTTGTCCTTGCGGAGTTTGTACATTCTCCCCGTGACCTGCGTGGGTTTTCTCCGAGATCCTCGGTTTCCTCCCACACTCCAAAGACGTACAGGTTTGTAGGTTAATTGGCTCGGTGTTAAATGTTCCTAGTGTGTGTAGGGTAGCGTTAATATGTGAGGATCGCTGGTCGGCAGGGACTCGGTGGACTGAAAGGCCTATTTCCGCGCAGTATCTCTAAACTAAACTAAACTTAACTAAACTAAACTAAACTAAACTAAACTAAGCTAAACCGCTGTCCCATCGTTAATCATATCCTGCAGTTTCCAATTCCCAGGACAATGTTCACACCCTTTAATTGTTGCCGGTAGTAACTGAGGCTCAAGTGTTTAAATGGTTGCAATATCCGCTGTAGTTATAAGGCCTACAGTCTACCCACCTCCACAGCGGTTAAGATTTCCCCTCCGGGCTGATTCTCATGGATGTTCTGTCCATTGTTTCCGGAAAGTGGTCGACTCATTTTTGTATCAGGATTAAACAGAGTACAACACGCAAGTTTTATTTCGACAAGTACTCTGCATCATGTAATTATTTTATCCTCAGGCTTGTGCTCTCTGCTATTTCAATTTAAGGATTGTATCATTTTTCTTGAGTTCTACTGATTTGGCAGTGCACTTAGATATCCAATTTCAAAATGAAAATATTTCAGCTGCTGAAATGCTGAAATAAAACAGAAAATGTTGTAAATATTTAGTGAGCAGAATCAATGTTTCATGGAATTTTTACAAGAATCTACGCTTCTCGAAACTATTCAGAAATGCCAAGAGCTGTGGCCTAGGAATTTGAAGGTGGTTCATTCGGAAATCTTGGAGGTGTTGACCATTATTTTGAAGACTGGAGTGTGGTGAATATTACTCCCTTGTTCAGAACAGCGAGCATGGGTAAAGTATCAGGTAGACACAAAGAATTGCAGATACTGGTTTAGTTTAGAGGTACAGCACGGAAAAAGGCTCTTCAGCCCGCACCGACCGGCGATCCCCGCATATTAGCACTATCCTAGGGAAAATGTAACACTTGTACCACGCCAATTCACCCACAAAACTCTACATCTTTGAAGTGCGGGGGAAAACCGAGATTCCCGGAGAATACCCACGCAGGTCACGGGGGTACGTACAAACGCCATAAAGACAAGCACCCGTAGCCAGGATCGAACCCGGGTCTCTGGCACTGTAAGCGCTGTAAGGCAGCAACTCTACCGCTGCGCCACCGTGCGGCCTGATACACTACCTGGTTAATGCACGAAAGGACACAAAGTACTGGTGTAACTCAGCAGATCAGGGGACATCTCTGGGGAACATGGATAGACAACGTTTTGGGTCAGACTGATTATAGGTGGGGGGAGAAGAACGCTGGAAAAGGGGAGAGGCAGGATGAAGCGTGGCAGGTAATAGCTCGACATAGGTGAGGGTTTACCTGAAATTGGAGAATTCAATCGGAGGATTCAACCCAGCAACTTCAGGCCAGGCAGTTGAATCTCAGCAGTTGGAAGAGCTGTTAGAAACATTGATTCTGGACAGAATTAATGGTCACCAGAGGGCAATGAATTAATTAAAGCAAGTTAGCACAGATTTGTTGAGGACAAATTGTGCTTAACCAGTTTCGTAAAATGTTGTAATGATGTTACGGATTGAGTCAATGAAGACAATTGCAGTCAATGTGGTATACATGGACTTCCAGAAGACTATTATTCCCAATTTGGAAATTTCAAATACCAGAAGCTGGAGCTATAAAGTCAGGGAGGAAGTTCACGGTGACTCAGCGGTAGAGTTGCTGCCTCACAGCGAATGCAGCGCCGGGGACCCGTGATCGGTCCCGATTACGGGCGCTGGCTATACGGAGTTTGCACGTTCTCCCCGTGACCTGTGTGGGGTTTTTTTCCGAGATCTTCGGTTTCCTCCCACACTCCAAAGACGTACAGGTTTGTAAGTAAATTGGCTTTGTAAATGTAAAAATTGTCCCTAGTGTGTGTAGGATATTGTTAATGTGCGGGGATCATTGGTCGGCGCAGACCCGGTGGGCCGAAGGGGGTGCGGTTGCTCTAAACTAAACTAAACTAAACTAAACTAAACTAAACTAAACTAAACTAAACTAAACTAAACTAAACTAAACTAAACTAAACAGACAAGTTGACAGAGGGGATGGGGTTGCTCTGCTGGAAAGGAATGACATTTGATCCTGAGAGAGGGGTAACATAGGATCAGAAGATGAAGAGTCCTTTGGGTAGAGTGAAGAAACTGCAAGAGTAAAAAGATCCTAATGGGAGTTATTTATCGGCCCCAGAATAGTAGCCAGAATGTAGGGAACAAGTAACATCAGGAGATACAATCGGCATGTAAGAAAGGCAATGTTACAGTGCTCATATGCAGGCAGACTGGGAAAATCAGGTTGGTACTGGACCCCAAGAGAGGACATTTGTAGAATGCTATGAGATGGTTTCTTGGAGCAGCTTGCAGTTGAGCCTGGCAAGGAAAAGGCAATTCTGGATTTGGTGTTGTGTAATGAAAAAGATTTGATTTGGGAGCTTAAGGGCTAGGAACCACTTAGGAGGTAGTGACTCTAATATGATAAAATTCAACCTGAAATTTGAGAGGGAGAAGAAGAAATTGGATATGTCGGCATTACACCTGGACTGGATGGGCTGCACGCCAGGGTACTGAAAAACGTGGCTTTAGAAATTATGGAGGCATTAGTAGTGATCATTCAAGAATCACTAGTCAGGAGTGATTCCAGACGATTGTAAAATTGCAAATATCACTCCGCTGTACAAGAAGGGCGCAAAGCACAAAAGTGGAAACTATCCACCGGTGAGTCTAAATTCAGTGGTTGATAAGATTTTAGAATCCATTATTTATTTATTTATTTTATTTTATTATTTTTTAAATTTTTTATTAGAAGTACAATAATGCAGTACATAAGTATCTAATACATAATGAGATATATAGTTCATATACAGCTTCTATTTTCAAATTTAGAAGAATAGAACAGGAAATGGGAGAAGTCAGGATAGAGGATAGAGGAGAAAAGAATATCATAAGCCGTAGTGTCAGTTCGTGAGATCGTAAAGAAAGCCCAAAGAAAAGGTAGAAGGGGATAGAGTAGAAAAAAGAGAAGAAAAAAGAAAAATACATAGAGAGACAGAAAGGAAATAAAAATAAAGAGAGAAAGTGGATAATATCTTTGTCCACCCTTCACCCGTTTCTGAAACGTTTAATTTCTAAGGTTGTGTTGCACCGTATGCTTGTAAAAAGTCGATAAAAGACCAAATCATTAAAAATTCGTCTGTTTTGCCTAACAGGAGGAATCTAATTTCTTCAAGATGTAACATTTCAGACATATTTGTTATCCACATTTTGAGCGTTGGTGTAGCTGCATTTTTCCAAAATTTAAGTATGAGTTTTTTTTGCCGTTATTAAGCCAAAGTTAAGAAGAGATTTTTGAGATGTAGTTAGTTTACATCCGTCTTCCATTGATCCGAAGATAATCAGTTTTATATTGGGGTTCAGTTTTGTGTTAAATAGTTTTGTAAAAGTTCGAAAAATTTAATTCCAGAATTTATGAAGTTTTGTACAGGAGACAAAAGAGTGTGTTATAGTGGCGTTTTGAGATGCACATTTGTCACATAATCCATTATAACGGATGGGTTTTCTGAATACTTAGCACATGCTAAAATAGGCAGAAGTCAGTATGGTTTTTTTCGAAAGGGCCATTTTGGTGGAATTCTTTGAGGAAGCAAATAGTAGGATAGACAAAGGAGAGTCAGTGAATATTGTTTACATCAGTGATTTCCAACCTTTTTTAGTTCATGGCCCCCTTGGGCTCTTTAATTTTTCTGTGGCCCCCCCTTGACATTATTAGCGGGGAAAAAATGGCCCCCTTAATTGAACCTGTGGCCTCCTAAATCACCAATTTTTTATGTGGCTCCCCTGAAATTTGCCATGGCCCCAGGTTGGGAATCACTGGTTTACACGGATTTTCAGAAGACCTTTGATATGAAGTTGCACGTGAGGCTGCTAAAGAAGATGAGAGCCCATGGTATCAGAGGGAAGATATGAGTAAGGATAGCAGCTTGGCTGGATAGCAGAAGGCAAAGAGTGGCAATAAAGGGGGCTTTTACTGGTTGGCTAGCACTGACTAGCGGAGTTCCACAGGGGTCGGTGCTGGGACATTGTATACCATTGATTTACAGTAGATATGGGATTTAAGGCTTTGTGGCCAAGTTTGCAGATGATACAAAGATAGGTGGAGGGGCAGGTAGTGAAAAGAAAGCAGGGACTCTTAGACAGAAGGGCAGGTTGGGAGAATGGGCAAAGAAGTGTGGCAGATAGTATACAGCTCAGCAAACTGTGGTGTCATGCATCTTGGTAGCAGGAATAAAGGCATAGGATTCCCAAGAAGATCATTTCCATGTCAAATCAGTAGTAAGGAAAGCAAATGCAATGCTATTTATTTCAAGAGGATTAGAATAAAAACATGAAATTAATGCTGAGACTTTATAAGGCACTGGACTGGTTGCATTTGAAGTATTGTGAGCAATTTTGGGGCCCATATCTGTGGAAGGATGTGTTGGCACTGGAGAGGGTCCAGAGGAGGTTTACGAGAATTATCTCAGAGTTTAGAGAGATGAGTGGGACCCTCTATAATATATATATATATATATATATATATATATATATATAAAGTATACTAGACTAAAAGTGGGACCCGTTTTGGGGATCCCCAGCATCACACGGGTTAGTGGGTTGGTCACCAATGCAATATTCCACCTCTCCACAATTATAATTCCAAAAATATACTTAGCTCGCCAGGGTCTGGGAACAGTCAACATGGGGGGGGGGGGGGGTTACTAGGGAAATTGGGGGGGGATGTTGTCTATATGGGGCTTTGACAAGGTTCCTCATGGAAGGTGGTTGCGGGTTCAACTGTTGGGTATAAATGCAGGAATAGCAAGATTTCAACAGTGGCTGAATGGGCCAAAGGTACTGGTTTTATCAGAGGGACTAGGGTGCCTCAGGGATCATTGGGTCCTTTGGGCCAAATGATCTGGATTGGTAAATGGGTATGGCAGCCAAGCTGGGGGTGTTGTGCAACCTGAATTTTAAAAGGCCAAGCCAAGTGCAAATAGTTCCTTGAAGGTGGAATTTGGCTTTTGGTGCAGCCACCCAACACCCAAAATTAGAGATTTTGTGAACACAAAAGATCGGTTGAATAAGTTTTTAAAAAATGTGGGGGCGAGATAAATATGAGGGGGAACTTCAATTGGGCAGCAGCCACACTGACAGCCAAAATTCATTTTGTGAACACAAATGTTTTTTAAAAAGGCGAGGCAAACAATTGTCAGCAGCCACCTGACAACCAAAATGTATTTTGTGAACACAAACTTTAAATAAAAAGGCAAACAATTTGGCAGCAGTCACATCGACGGGACTCACGGTGGAGTTGACATGCGTTCAGTGTTATTCACAGCTCAGAGAGCTGTGACCCTCTCACTTCCTGGATCTGGCAGATACTGAGGCACGACACTTCTGGGTTTTATAGTCCCTTTCCCCTCCCCCCTGCCACCAGCAGGGGCAGCAGAGAGAATGGGGATTTTTTTTTAATGCATTAATATCTCTCTGATTTTTCATCGATGGGAAAGATCCTCCAGTCCCGAAAGGCAGAGGGGGGCTCTGAGCGAGGTGGCCAAAAATGACAGCCGTAGGTGGTGGCGTTCTCTCGGAAATCGCAGCACAGTGGGCCAAAAGCGGTCAAGATCAGAAATTTAGTAATATAGATATAATTGGCCTGAAGATAAACCAGAAAAAATCTGAAGTAATGACACTAAAGATCCAAAACCCCTTGACAATCCAAGTGATTGGAAACTATCTTCCCATAACTGAGGAGTTTACCTATCTTGGTAGCAAAGTCAGACACGATGGCGGAGCACACAATGACATCAAGAACCGGCTAATCAAGGCTAAGATGTTTTCAGAATGCTAAACAATATATGGAGGTGCCAGCAATACAGCACCAAGACCAAGCTGAGGTTATATGAGAGCTGTGGCCTCTCTACCCTCCTATATGGCTCGGAATGCTGCAGAATGACAGTGAGTGACATCAACTAGCTGTCAGTCTTCCATACTAAGAACCTGAAAAGAATCCTTGGAATATTTTGGCCAAACACCATATCCAACCAAGATCTCCTTGCTCAATGCCAACAAAAGAGCGTTGACACCATCATCATGAGAAGGCGCTGGATCTGGATTGGCAATGTACTGAGAAGAAAACCAGACAGCATCCCAAGAATAGCCCTGCACTGGACACCAGAAGGGAAAAGGAAAAGAGGGAGACCCAAAACCTCCTGGCGTCAAACTTTAGAGCAGGGCATGAAAACAATGGACCTGACCTGGGGTAGTGTCCAGAAGCTAGCCCAGAACACACAGGAGTGGAGGACCTTTGTTGCTGCACTACATGCCAGGAGGCATCATAGCCAGTAAGTAAGTAAGTAAGTAAGTAAGTAAGTAAGTAAGTAAGTAAGTAAGTAAGTAAGTAAGTAAGTAAGTAAGTAAGTAAGTAAGTAAGTAAGTAAGTAAGTAAGTAAGTAAGTAAGTAAGTAAGTAAGTAAGTAAGTAAGTAAGTAAGTAAGTAAGTAAGTAAGTAAGTAAGTAAGTAAGTAAGTAAGTAAGTAAGCAAGTAAGCAAGTAAGCAAGTAAGTAAGTAAGTAAGTAAGTAAGTAAGTAGACAAAACCAATGTAGTTCATAGCTTATTTTGAGGTTGTAGTGTTTAATAGCCTAATGGCTGTCGGGAAGAAGCTGGTCCTGAACCTGGACATTCAGTGCACATTCAGTGCCTTTACTTCCCAGAAAGGTGAAGGAAATCCAGCTTGTTCCCAATGTCTCTTACCAATTTGGAATGCATCGCAGCTTGGCTTGGCACTGCTCTGCCCAAGACTGGAAGAAATTACAGAGATGTGATTGCAGCCCAATCCATTCACACAAAGTAATCTCCTCCCTATCAACTCCAGCTACATTTCACGCTGTGTCGGGAAAGCAACCAACATAATCAAGGATCAATTACGTTCCTGCAATGAGCAAGAATTTCTTTAGCCAGAGGGTGCTGGATCTGTGGAGTTCGTTGCCTCAGAGGGTTGTGGAGGCCAAGTCATTTGGGTATTTTTAAAGCAGAGGTTGATAGATTCTTGATTAGTAAGGACGTCAGAGGTAATGGGGAGAAGGTTGGAGAATGGAGTTGAGAGAGTAAATGATGTCAGTCGTGAACAAATCCTGGAGCAGACACAATGGGTCTTATGGTTTCATTGTCTTCTCCCATCTCCTGGGCAGAAGATACCAAAACGAGAAAGCATATACCATCAAATTCATGAACAGCTTCTTCCCCTCATTTATCAGCTAAAGGAAAGGGCCTCTTTCAGATGTAGCAGTGGCATCACAGGTAAATAGGGTTACGGTTGTACAAGACATTGTTGGGACCATACTTGCGTATTATGTTCAGTATTGGTCGCCCAGTTATTGGAAAGATGTTGTTAAGCAGAGATGTTGCCAGAACCTGAAGGCCTGAGCTACAGAGAGAGGTTGAGCAGACTCGGACTTGATTCCTTGGAACTCAGGAGGATAAGGAGTCATCTTAAAAAGAGGTGTTTAAGATCAATATAGAGTGGAAATGCACACTTTCCTGAATGCCTCCAGTATCTGAAACAACCTTGTCAATCTTTTCTTCAACTTCTCCAGTTAAATCACATCCTTCCAATAGCGGGGCAGCCAGAAGAACAAACAATATTCCAGGTGTGGCCTCACCAATGCCCTACATATCTGTAACATAATGTTCCAACTCATGTGCTCAATGCCCCGTACAATGAAGACAACTGTGCCACGAGCCTAACCAAAGTGCTAGAAAGCTGTGACATAACTTCCCCAAACCAAAGTGCTAGAAGCCGTGACATGACTTCCTGACTTATACTCAATGCCCAACCGATAAAGGCAAGCATGCCACAGACCTTATTTACCACTATGTAAATGAATGAATACTTTATTGTCACATGTGACAAGTCACGGTGAAATTCTTTATTTGCATACCCAAGGTATGCAAATAGTCGCCAAAGGGGGACTTACTAAGTTACAAAGTACCACCATACCAGGTCCCACTTCTCCCCTCCCTCCTCCCTCATTGCGGTCCTCCCCAAGCCGGGTCCTCCTTTGTTCCTTCCACTGGCAGCGATGTCCTCACTTCCACGTGTCCATCCTTGTTCATCGGTCGTAGCCATCGTCGACCGCCACACCGACCTCTCCGCTAACACTGCCGGGTCGTCTCTGGATGCCTCCGCTGTGCCGACCCAGGCCCCAGCCACGGGCTATGTCCACTTGTGATGTTACTTTCAGGAAGCTATGGACCTGAACCTCAAGATTGCTCTGTACATCAATGCTGTTTTTTGGTCCAATCTCTCCGTGAAGCCTTACTGCCTCATTGGTGACTCTCAGACTATCTTTGATCAGACTTTACTGGCTTTATCTTGCACTAAACGTTATTCCCTTTATAATGTATCTGTACACATTGCGAATGGCCCGATTGTAATCATGTATTTTCTTTCCGCTGACTTTCCGCTGCAACACGCGACAAAAGCTTTTAACTGTACCTCGGTACACGTGACAATAAACTAAGTGGAAGCGGTAGAGTTGCTGCCTTATAGTGCTTGCAAGGCCACAGACCCGGGTTCGATCCCGACTACGGGTGCTGTCTGTATGGAGTTTGTACGTTCTCCGTGACCACGTAGGGATTCTCTGAGATCTTCGGTTTCCTCCCACTCTCCAAAGACGTACAGGTTTGTAGGTTAATTGTCTTGGTCTAAGTGTAAATTGTCCCAGGTGTGCGTAGGGTAGCATTAATATGCGGGGATCGCTGGTTGGTGCGGACTCGGTGGGCCGAAGGGCCTGTTTCCACGCTGTATCTCTAAAATTAAACTAAACTAAACTAAACTAAATTAAACCAAACTAAATTAAACCAAACTAAATTAAACTGAACTGTCGTAATATGGCTGATGTTTATATGCCCTCTGAAATGCTTCCGCAGGCCACTCAATGGCAAAGAGTGATAGCAAATACATTCTGGCTGTATCAGTATGAGACCTGAAAATATTTTGCAGTTCCTTCATTGTTGCACAATCTTTGAATTGCTTCCAGACAGCATTTGGGGGCCAAAGGACGGCATTAGTTAAAAAAGATGGCTTCCACCACATTCACCACGGGAGCCATGGGAGTGATGCCCAAATTTTGAAAAATGAATAAATCTTTAAAAAATGGATCCGTTATTGAAGGTAATAATCCTCACATGCACAGCAGTTTGGTATAATCAAAGTCAAGGTCAATCATATTATAGGATAGGCTGGGTAAGTGGGCAAATGTTTGGCAGATGCAGTTTAATGTGGATAAATGTGAGGTTATCCATTTTGGTGGCAAAAACGGGAAAGCAGATTTATTATCTAAACGGTGGCCGATTGGGAAAGGGGGAGATGCAGCGAGACCTGGGTGTCATGGTACACCAGTCATTGAAGGTAGGCATGCAGGTGCAGCAGGCAGTAAAGAAAGCGAATGGCATGTTGGCTTTCATAGCAAGAGGATTTGAGTATAGGAGCAGGGAGGTTCTACTGCAGTTGTATAGGGTCTTGGTGAGACCACACCTGGAGTATTGCGTGCAGTTTTGGTCTCCAAATCTGAGGAAGGACATTATTGACATAGAGGGAGTGCAGAGAAGGTTCACCAGACTGATTCCTGGGATGTCAGGACTGTCAAATGGGAAAAGACTGGATAGACTTGGTTTATACTCTCTAGAATTTAGGAGATTGAGAGGGGATCTTATAGAAACTTACAAAATTCTTAAGGGGTTGGACAGGCTAGATGCAGGAAGATTGTTCCCGATGTTGGGGAAGTCCAGGACAAGGGGTCACAGCTTAAGGATAAGGGGGAAATCCTTTAAAACCGAGATGAGGAGAACCTTTTTTCACAGAGTGGTAAATCTCTGGAACTCTCTGCCACAGAGGGTAGTTGAGGCCAGTTCATTGGCGATATTTAAGAGGGAGTTAGATGTGGACCTTGTGGCCAAGGGGATCAGAGGGTATGGAGAGAAGGCAGGTACGGGATACTGAGTTGGATGATCAGCCATGATCATATTAAATGGCGGTGCAGGCTCGAAGGGCCGAATGGCCTACTCCTGCACCTAATTTCTATGTTCTAGACTTCTATGTTTCTATAGGGTATAGGTCATTCATTCCCAGTTTAATTTGTTGTCAGGTACACCGAAGTACAGTGAAAAGCTTTTTGTTGCATGCTAACCAGTCAGCATAGCTCTTAGAGGTACACCTTCACATAGATATAGTGTAGTGACACGTTCCGACTATAAACCGACAATATTTTGCAGAATTGATTCACAGTGGGTCCAAGCATTTAATGTCAGTCACAGCTGCAAAGTTTAATGCCACAGGAGGTTTTTTTCCCGAGGCTGGTGTTGTGGTGGGTCTGTGGAAGGAGATGTCAGATGAAGTGATGGAGGTGGATATAACTGCAACATTGAAAAGACGGTTGGACAGGTTCATGGATGAGATAAAGTAAAGGGGGGGATGTGGGCCAAATACAGGCAAATGGGAAAGCATGGGTGAGTTGGGACAATGGGCGGCACGGTGGCACAACGCCGGAGACCCGAGTTCGATCCCAACTACGGTCACTGTCTGTACGGGGTTTGTACCTTCTCCCCGTGACCTGCGTGGGTTTTCTCTGAGATCTTCACTTTCCTCCCACACTCCAAATGCGTGCACGTTGGTAGGTTCATTGGCTTGTCATAAGTGTAAATTGTCTCTAGTGTGTGTTGAGAAAAATTGGACAGGTTCATGGATGAGAAAAGTTAAGGGGCGGGGGGTGGACCAAATGCCGGGGAATGGGAAAGCATGGGTGAGATGGGCCAAAGGGCCCTTTTCTGTGAAAATAGACACAAATTGCTGGAGAGGCAGCTTCTCTGGAGAGAAGGAATGGTGGACGTTTCGGGTCGAGTCTCCCTATTCAGACTGAGAATCAGGGGAGATGGAGACACAGAGATAAAGATGGGTATGGTGTGAAGAAAAGACATTGTTTTGATGCCGAGACCCTTTACTGTGCTAAATTCGTAACTCCCTCCATGCATGAATTACCGATTATACCTCCTCTTTCTGGAGTTCTGTCTCCATTTAATTTACTTTGCTGTTGCCCTTATGTTACATAGTTGTGATATTCATTTTATGTTCACCTCCTCTGTTTCACCGGTACTTGCCATTTGCACATCCTCTGTGAATGTGAAAACATTCCTTTGGACCCCTGCTTCAATGCAGTCCGAAGATGTAGATCAAAGCAGGTTATTTTGCTTGTCAGCATGCACCAGCTGCAGTGTATTTAAGAACAGTGAGAGGGAGCTTCTTAATTATCATTCTAGTTTAATTTTTAATCAGCACTGCAAAGGCCGTGCAAAAGAATCCGAAGACTGAGCGACAGACTTCTTCACAGGAACAGATCATGAATTATCAGAAGCATATCAAGTCTGAGGGAGGGTCTTCGACCTGAAACGTCACCCATTCCTTCTCTCCAGAGATGCTGTCTGTCCCCTGAGTTACTCCAGCATTTTGTGCCTATCTTCAGTTTAAAACAGCATCTGTACTTCGTTCCTACACAAATGAGAAAAAAAAAAACCCATCAGGAATGGAGAAAAGGAAACAATAAGGCAATTAAGAATTTACAAAGATTTATTCAGGCCCTAATGCCATTTTAATTTTCTCCAGTTTTTTAAACGATATGCTTAAGAGGGTCCATGAAAGGTGTTGCTGTTACTTTTAATCTGTCCGGCTATGCCTCAGTTAATTTAATACCATGTACCCAGCCAGCATGTCATTCATCACAAGCATTGCAATCTGATGTTCCTTTACTGCTTGTGTGAGCGGCGATGCCTTTGAGCCTGCAGGATGAAAGCGATAATTGGAAAATGCATTTCCCTGACTCAGTCTCCACGGAGGTGGCCTAAAACATTGGCGCGATTAGTGTGGACGGTCGTCTGGATGAACACCACCCAGCTCATAAGGTCATGAGATCATAAGTGATTTACAGTAGTATAGTTTAGATATTCAGCGCGGATACAGTTCCTTCAGCCCACCAAGTCCGCACCGACCAGCGATCCCCGAACATTAACACTACCCTACCGCAGTAGGGACAATTTACACTTACACCAAGCCGATTATCCTACATACCTGTACGTCTTTGGAGTGTGGGAGGAAACCGAAGATCTCGGAGAAAACCCACACGGTCACGGGGAGAACATGCAAACTTCGTACAGACAGACAGTAGTCGGGATCGACACCGTGTCTCCTGCGTTGCAAGCGCTGTAAGGCAGCAACTCTACCACGGCACCACAGCAGACGTGACCACGAATGCAGAATTAGGCAATTTTGCCCATCAAGTCTACTCCACCATTCAATCATGGCAGATCTACAGTTTCCCTCCCTACTAACCCCATTCTACTGCCTTCTCCCCATAACCTCTGACACCCATACTAATCAAGAATCTATCCAACTCTGCCTTAAAAATATATCCATTGACTTGGCCTCCACAGCCTTCATTGGCAAATAATTCCACAGATTCATCTCCCTCTGTCTAAAGAAATTCCCCCTCATCTCCTTCCTCAAAGAAAGTCCTTTAATTCTGAGGCTATGTCCTCTAGTCCTGGACTCTCCCACTAGTAGAAACATGCTCTCCACATCCACTCTATCCAAGCCTTTCACTATTCTGTGTGTTTCAATGAGATCCCCCCTACCCACTGATCCCAACCCAGCTGATAGTGCTGGAAGGAAGCCCAAAGCCGTTGACCTGGTTGGGCATTGTCTGCATATCGTTACGTTTAAAGAGCATTGACGGAGCTTGATTGTTCAGGCAGCACGGTGGCACAGCAGTAAAGTTGCTGCCTTTCAGCGCCAGAGACCGCCAGGTTCAATCCCAACTACGGGTGCTGTCTGTACGGAGTTCTCCCTGTGACCGCATGAGTTTTCTCTGGTTACTCCAGTTTCCTCTCACATTCCAAAGACGTACAGGTTTGTAGGTCAATTGGTAAATGTATAAATTGTCCCTAGTCAGTAGAATAGTGCTGGTGTACGGGGCGATCGTTGGTCAGCGTGGACTCAATGGGTCGCGCTGTATCATTAAAGTCCAAACTCTCATTTACCAGCGCACTTAGGGGGCTTGGGAGGGTAATCTGCCAGCTCTGAAGAAGGGTCTTGACCCGAAACATCACCCATTCCTTCTCTCCGGAGACGCTGCCTGTCCCGCTGAGTTACTCCAGCTGCTTGTGTATATCTTCGGTATAAACCAGCATCTGCAGTTCCTTCCTGCACATTTTGTCTGCTAGCTTACCTGCAGACTGTAGGGCAGAAGGTAATGGCTTTAGGGACGGGGTGGAGGGTGGGGTGCGAGGGACAGAGATGATTGCATGAAATAAAAATCAGTGCCACAGGCTCCTTCGAGTTTCTTCTGTCGCGAGGAACTTTCAGAATAACACTCATAGTTTAGTTTATTGTAGCGTATACCAAGATACAGTGAAAAGCTTTTTGTTGCGTGCTAACTAGTCATCAGAAAGGCAATACATGATTACAATCAATCCATATACAGTGTACATGATAATGGAATAACGTTTAGTGCAAGGTAAAGCCAGCAAATTTCGATCAATGATAGACCAAGGGACTCCAAAGAGGTAGATAGTAGTTCAGCACTGCTCTCTGGTTGTGGTAGGATGATTCAGTTGCCTGATAACAGCTGGGAAGAAACTGTCCCCAAATCAGGTGGTGTGTGTTGTGTACCTTTTGCCTGATGGGAGAGGGGAGAAGAGGGAGTGGCTAGGGTGTGACTTGTCCTTGATTATGCTGCTGGCCTTGCAAAGGCAGCATGAGGTAAAATGGAATCAGTGGAGGGGAAGTTGGTTTGTGTGATGGGTCATTTTGGTCAAACTGGCGATCCCACCTAAAGCAGGCCACTGCCATGCCTGTAATAACATATCAAAGTTTCATTGTTGCCAAGGGCCATGGTTTCCTCTTATAATTAAGGTGCACAGTCTTCTATTTCCCAGAATAAGCAGTCCATAAAGGAAATTCATCCTTTGTGTATCTTTGAGGAGATTGTTGAACTCATTCTACTGATTATCTCATTGGCTGTACTCATTCTCACCCAACAAACAGCCAACAATGGCCTGTTTTTTGCATATATTTTATTCACTTGTTCTATATCTCTCTACATTGGCATAACAAATTCCACCAGCCTGGCTGTGTGGTCATTAAAATAATAATCAATCAATCAATCAATCAATCAATCAATCAATCAATCAATCAATCAGCATCTATATCTCATTACACCTTTCCCCTGACTCTCAGTCTGAAGAAGGGCCTCGACCCGAAACATCACCCACTCCTTCTCTCCAGAGATGCTGCCTGTCCCGCTGAGTTACTCCAGCTTTTTGTGGCTATCTTCGGTTTAAACTAGCATCTGCAGTTCCTTCCTACACTCTGTGTATCCTTTCTACATTGATGTCATGCTTGCACTACTACTAAAATGATTGAACTTTATTGGGGCTTGGGGGATTAGGCGCAATCAGTTATTGCAAAAACGTTTCATTGCACTCAATTCCCTTTAGGTTCAGGATGTTTTATCGTACGTCTCGTATTTAATCTAGATGTAGCTTCTCTCCATATAATTATTCAGAATAGCTACCCTTAAGCCATTACATGCTGCACCTGTTTGACCCTTCCCTGGGTTCGCCTGACATTCTCTAACCCCATACTGCAAACAATGCAAAAATATTATTATTGTTGCTGGAAGTGGAATCAGTCAGTGCACTGAAACACAGTCTTAAGTGGCTATTAGCTCCATGAGAAATACAGTGAAGGTTCAAATAACATTAACAATTTATAAGCTGATTTTAATTTTGCCTGGAACATATGAGTTGTGGAATTGCCAACTCGAGCAAGCAGTTGCCACTCAAATGTACTTGGCCATTTGTTTAGGCCCCCTGTTAGCATTTCCTATTTATATTTCTGATTTCATAGAATCGTAGAGCTGTTTTGACATTGAAGTTTACCCACTAAATCAAAAAAGTATCCTTCACATTCCCCCTTTATCTTTTAATCCAATATTGCATCCTTGTTCCGTCTACTCTTTATTTATTGATACATTGAAAGAAACAGCGGGGAAGCAGGCCCTTCGGCCCACCAAGTCCATGCTGACCACCGATCACCCATTCGCACTTGTTCCATGTTGTTCCACTTCCAACACACCAGAGACCAGGCCAGGTATCCTACAATTCCACACCTCTTTGAGATGCTGGGAGGAAACCGTGGAGGAAGCTGGAGGAAATCAAGGGATATAGGGAAAAGCAGGAATGGGGTACTGATTCTGGACCACCAGCCATGATCATATTGAATGGCGGTGTTGCCTCGAAGGGCCTAATGGCCTACTCATGCACCTAGTTTCTATGTTTCTATCTTTCTATGTAACCGAGACGGTCGCAGGGAGAATGTGCAAATGCCACACAGACCACATGTGCTACTCTGAGCACATTTAACATGTCATGATCTGGAGATAGTCACAAAAAGCTGGAGTAACTCAGCGGGACAGGCAGCATCTCTGGAGACAAGAAATGGGTCACATTTCGAGCCGAGAGTCTGAAGAAGTGTCTCAACCCGAAACATCACCCATTCCTTCTCTCCATAGATGCTGCCTGTCCTGCTGAGTTACTCCAGCGTTTTGTGTTTATCTTTGGTTTCAACCAGCATCTGCAGTTCCTTCCTACACATTTAGTCATGATCTGGCACACCTCTGTCAAATCAAAGCAGAGAAACATATAGAATAGATGCAGGAGTAATAATAATAATAATACATTTTATTTGGTGTCCTTTCAGACATCTGGCACACCTCTGTCATATATCAAAGCATAGAGACATCACAGAAACACAAATAAAAAAAGAATTCAGACCAAAAACAAAAATCAAAACCACAGTGTGAAGAGAGAGCAGCGGCAGCTAAAGCGCGCCAGCGTACACTCTCCCTTCACGGCAGCCAAAAAATCATCCCCCCACAATGGATACCTTCAACTCCCACTTCACCCAAAGTCAGGCCTATTGAGGCCACCGCTATTGCCTCCATGTTCCTGACTGGGTGGTGTTGACATCGGGAGAGTCCTCAGTAGGAACGGCCGCTTTCTAGTTGGAGACCGCGGCTTCCGAAACAAGGCCGCGCCGGTTTGGAGTCCCGGGCTACGTTGAAATCACCGCCCACTCCGCAAATAGGTTGATCTCGGCGGTCATCACCGGAGCTCCAGCGCGTGGAGAAGGCAAGGATCGCCTGCTCCGCTCCACGATAGGCTCCAGTCATCCAGCCCGTTCCCCCCACCAGGCTGAGGCCACGAGTAGCACGGACACCGAACGCCACAGGAGATCCTTCCTCCTGTGGCTATCAAAATCTGTACAACTCCTCTCCCTTCTGTCGTAGGGCAGGTCAAACAGGATCCTGTAGGTGCGAGTGACGGAACGCCCCCCCCCCCCCCCTCCTCCCCCTTCGGTCGGTCGGGTCGAGGACGACTGACCCCCCCCCCCCCAATCTTTGCACATCATCAATCCATTCCACTCATCACTTTAATTTCATGTTTTGTGTTTTATGACCGTTGGCACCTCCTGGGATAAATTTCAGCACAAAACAGTCCAGTGGCGCCTAATTTTAAATAAAGTTCTATCGTATCGTATCATATCGTAGGTAACATTTTGGGTCGAGACCCTTTTTCAGACTCTGAGAACGATATCAATATTATTCTAACCTCAAGTAACCCCTGCATTCCCTCTCTCTCCATCCCTTCCCCACCCAAGTTGTACCAGCTTCAAAGTTGTCTTGTTGAGTCTCATTGTCTGTATTCGTTCTCACCTAACCCACAGCTAACGATGGCCTGTTTCCTTCATCATCATTATTGTTTGCCTATCTTTCATGCATTTGTTCTAAATTTTTCGACATCTTTATCTCTCGTTTCCCTTTCCCCTGCATCTCATTTTGAAGAAGGATCTCGGTCCGAAACGTCACCTATTCATTTTCTCCAGAGATGCTGTCTGACTCACTAAGTTACTCCAGCTTTTTTGTGCTGCTCTTCGATTTCAACCAGCATCTGCAGTTCCTATCCACACACCAATGGACAATAGACAATAGGTGCAAGAATAGGCCATTCGGCCCTTCGAGCCAGCACCGCCATTCAATGTGATCATGGCTGATCATCGCCAATCAGTACCCCGCTCCTGCCTTCTTCCCATATCCCCTGACTCCGCAATCTTTAAGAGCCCTATAATGCTCTCTCTTGAAAGTATCCAGAGATCTGGCCTCTGAGGCAGAGAATTCCACAGACTCACAACTCTCTGTGTGTTTCCTTGTCTCTGTTCTAAATGGCTTACCCCTTATTCTTAATGGTATTCACCGTAAAACAATTAATTTACAGTACCCTCTTTCCACTTTCTGACCATATCTTTCCATCCCTTTAGCACAATGATTCCCACCTCAATCCCTTCTACCTCCAAGTAAAACAACCCCAAATATCACACTCTGGCAGTTCCACTTTTATCTTTATATTGATGCTCTGCAAGTCCCTGCATTTTAGTCTTTGCATTTTTTTTTTTGTGCATGTTAAATAATTGAAGAAATCTTGATTCGCTTTGTGCAGTTTATGGAACTGCAGCTTATTGGGAAGGTCCACTGCCCTGAGTGACATTGAACTAAAGGATAACATTTCCTGCCCACAGCGGATCTATTGCCGATTATCTATTCCATTAACGCAGGGCAATTTATTAAATAATATTATCAGGTGCAAAAATACCACGAAAGATAAAGATCACATTTAATGAAACAACATCAGCAACCTAGCTATTATTTTAGCCGATAAAAATCGCAAGGTAGACCAATACATCAGTGTCCATTTTAGTCCTTTTATTTTTCATTTTCTGTCTCATTATGCTTTGGCGCAGCAGCATTAAGCATTTTTCACTGTTCCAGCCTCTGATAGAAATGCAAGATGTGGCTGTATTTTGTTGATGATATGGATTAACTGCTGTAGATGGAAGGGGTAGCTTCTCTCCAATGTATGCAGATGTGAAGCAAGTTGTATGATATGGAAGGAGACCACCATAGGAGTAACCTTGTACTTGTCTGGATCCCCGACGACAGTCGCTGACACAGCCTATTGGGTTTGGTAGAGTTCCACTTCGGGGGCACAGTTACAATATTTAAGGTTGGCGCAGCAGAAAATCGCTGCTTTACAGCGCCAGATACCCGGGTTCGATCCTGACTACGTAGACACATATAAATAGGTTGAGGAGTAGGCCATTCGGCCCTTTGAGCCAGCACCGCCATTCGATATGATCATGGCTGAGCATCCAAAATCAGTAACTTATTCCTATTTTCTCCCCATAGCCCTTGATTCCATTAGTCCCAAGACATTTATATCTAATTCTCTCTTGAAAACATCCAGTGAATTGGCCACAACTGCCTTCTGTGGCAGAGAATTCCACAGATTCACAACTCTTTGGGTTCATTCGGCCCTTCGATTCTGGATTCACAAATCTATGGGTGCTGCCTGTACGGATTTAGTACATTCTCCCTGTGACCGCGTGGGTTTTCCCCAGGTGCACCGGTTTCTTCCCATATTCCAAAGACGTACCGATTTGAACGTTAATTGGTTTTGATAATATTGTGGCGGCTCCTAAGGGTCGTGCCATCATACTGCCGAACCCCTCGGCGCAGGAGTGGTGCAGTCCGGAGGCGGCCCTCAGCCGGAGGGTTTAAAAGGCAGGGTTTGGGTGCCATCTTCCTCTGGTTTCGTCTTCCCTTCAACCGGGAGGAATACAATAAAGGTGCTTCTCAAAACACTGGACTTCGTGCCTCCTTTTGAGACCCACGCACCACAATATTGCAAATGTTCCCTAGTGTGTTGCATAGTGTTAGTGCTGGTCGGCGTGGACTCGTTGGGCCGAAGGGCCTGTTTCCGCGCTGTATCTCTAAACTAATAATAATTAATAATAATAATAATAATAATAATTTTATTTATAGAGCACTTTAAAAACAAACATAGCTGCAACAAAGTGCTGTACATCACTAATCATTGACAAAAAAGTTAATACACACCAAAAATAACAATCAAAAGAAATAGTAGGAAAAGACATGTAAAATATAGAAACATCAAATACACCACAAACAGAAGCAAAGCCTCAGGCATGGTCAAAAGCCAGGGAGTACAAATGCGTTTTAACACTGGATTTGAAGATGGACAGAGAGGGGGCCTGTCTGATGTGCAACGGCAGGGTGTTCCAGAGTGCTGGAGCAGCAACAGAGAAGGCTCTATCCCCTCTGAGCCTCCGACTAGACCTCGGTACCTCCAGGAGCAGCCGACCAGCTGACCTGAGGGACCGACCAGGCAGGAGCGTATGGGTGGAGCAGCTCAGAGAGGTAAGGTGGGGCGAGCCCATTCAGAGATTTAAAAACAAATAACAGTATCTTAAAATGAACCTGAAAGTGCACCGGGAGCCAGTGTAGGGAGGCCAGAATTGGCGATATGTGCTCCCTCTTTCGAGTCCCTGTTAAAAGGCGAGCAGTAAAAACTAACAGTAAAAGAGGTTCCTGGATGGAATAGCGGGCACAACCGCCTCTGTTGACGGAGACTAACAGGACTTTTAAAGGGTAATTTATTTTCTGATGAAGGGAAATGTAAGGAAATGAGAAATAAAATAGCTTTAGAGAGGAGCTGAAGTGGAAATCACAGATGTAAGGATGTAGCAGTTGAGGTGCTGATTGAAGCAGATTCTCACTCCGGCATATGCTTCCCAACATAAGGCATGCAAAGTGTAAATGCTATCTCTCCAATGGTGCATCAAATTAGGAAGAAATTGATGGACCTTAAGAAATCAGCAGAGATTAATGTACTCATCAGTAATTTCAAGGAAACAAATGCATAAGCATTAATGTCACAAAAGGTTGCATTGATCGATATTGATTGTGGTGGCAAAGCATTCATTCTAAATTCCAAACGCTCGATTGTTTACCGTATGCAGTCACGACAGTATAGCAGTTTACCATATGTGTGCAGGAAGAAACTGCAGATGCCGGTCGGTTTACACCGAAGATAGACGCGGAATGCTGGAGTAACTCAGCGGGTCAGGCAGCATCTCTGGAGGAGAGGAATAGGTGACATTTTGAGTCGGAACCTTTCTTCAGACAGAGAAAGCCAGAGTAAACTGGGGCTGGCAAAAGATGACCTCAAGAAGGGTGGATAGACACAAAACACTGGAGTAACTCCCGCAGGACAAGCAGGAGAGTAGGAATGGGTGGCGTTTTGGGTTGAGACCCTTCTTCAAAAATGGACCATTGTTGGCAAACAATAGAGATACAAGGATGTGGACCAAAGTAGGACAACTAAGGAGGGGCGGAGAGAGAGGGGGGGAGGAAAGAAATGCAGGAGTTAGTTGAAATTAGAGAAATCAATGCTCGTACCACTGGGTTATAAGCTGCCCAAGCAAAATATGATGGGCCGCTCTTCCAATTTGCACGTGGCCTCACTCTGACAGTGGAGGAGGCCCAGGACTGAAAGGTCAGTGTGGGAATGGGAAGGGGAGTTAAAGTGTTGGACAACTGGGAGATTGTGGTCAATGTTGTCATAGAGTCATGCAGCACAGGAACTGGTCATTTGGCTCACCATGTCCATGCTGACCTTTTTGCCCTTCCATAATTAATCCCATTTGCTATATCCTATTGTGCCTTACTTATATTTATTTCCAAGTGTAGCGAGAGTCATAGAGTGTGCGCTGTAGAAGGCATTTTATCAGACCATGGTTTGGGAAGAGCTCCATCCAAGAAATTGCAGAGAATTGTGGACGCAGCCCAGACCATCGCACAAACCAACCTCCCTTCCATTGACTCTATTTATACCTCAGGCTGCCTCGGCAAGGCCAGCAGCATAATCAAGCACAAGTCGCACCCATCGGGCAAATGGTATAGAAGTGTGAAAATGCACACCTCCAGATTCAGGGACTGTTTCTTCCCAGCTGTTGTCGGGCAACTGAACCATCCTACCAACAACTCAAGGGCAGTCTTGCTATCTACCTCATTAGAGACCCTCGGACGTTCTTTGATCGGACTTTACTGGACTCTATCTTGCACTGAACATTTGCGTTATCATAATATTCCATTAATCCGACACACTTAGAACTTTGTGTGTAAGAAGGAACTGCAGATGCTGGTTTACACCGAAGATAAACACAAAATGCTGGAGTAACTCAGCGGGACAGGCAGCATGTCTGGAGAAAAGGAAACATATTCACTTTTACTTCAATTTTTAAAAGATATTCCACAGAAGTTCACAGATGTTCCAGTGAATCTTCTGAGCTTGAAGGTGGCGTTGAACTGGGGCCATGAGGAATTTGAAGAGTTAACGGAAACCAGTATCCAAGTGAGTTTAAACAGAGGTCGGGAGCTGCAATTCCAGTGAGTTTAAAGAGAGATTGACAGCATCTCTGGAGAGAAGGAATGGGTGACGTTTGGGGTCAAGGCCCTTCTTCAGACTAAGGGTCAGGGGAAAACTTAGTCTGACAGATACTTAGGCTGAAGAAGGATCTCGACCCGAAACAGAAGGATCTCGACCCGAAACGTCACCCATTCCTTCTCTCCAGAGATGCTGCCTGCCCGGCTGAGTTACTCCAGCATGTTGTGTCTATCTTCGGTTTAAGCCAGCATCTGTAGTTCCCTCCTACAGCAACATAACTACTTTGGAATATACCGTTAGGTATTTTTGTGGCAAGCGATTCACTTCATGATTCTTCAAAATTTTCTTAAAATAAATAAGCATGAACCATTCTAAATATGCGTAGAAGACATCCCATTAAAATCAGCTGAACCGTACTGTTGTACAATAAATTCCTGTAGCCTTATTATAACATGGTACATCGGTGGCTCATGTTTAGTGGTTTTAAATGAGGTCCTTGTTATATTAAATCCCAATGCAAATGAGCAAAATGGAGTATGTGGAATCTACACTTAGATGCCTTGCAACAGATATAGTCTTATAACTGAGGGAATTCTAACGAGGATGTAGCGAAGTGTACCAGCTGCAATTATGGGCAATTTCACACAGCCTAAATTCTACCCACCTGGACATACAATGAGACAATTACTTGTTTTTTTTGTCACATGAAAAAGCCTCATTTCTGTGACTTCCACTGTTCACCTGATTATTATTATTATTTCTGCAAGACTATTTTAAAACAATTCTCTATGTACGATGAAAGGCACAAAAAGCTGGAGTAACTCAGTGGGACAGGCGACATCCCTGGAGAGAAGGAATGGGTGACGTTTCGTGTCGAGACCCTTCTTCAGACTATACAGATCTCCATCTACGATAGTCTACGTGCTGTGGCATTACTTGGAAGTGACAAAACAATCATTGCATAATCACTTTCAGTAATTCTTGTAATACTGCAGAAGAAAACTTACGGGCCTGTCCCACGAGCAGGTGACTGCATGCGGCAAGAGCGACCAAATCGGAACCGGGGACCGCGCGGAGGTCGAGTGATCCCCGTACAGGGCCTATCCCACCAGCATGCGACTGCATGCGGCGAGCGCGCCAAACCGGAAGCGGGGGCCCCGCGGAGGTCGAGTGATCCCGTACGAGTTGACGTGAAGTTCGAGCGAAGTCCGCGGGAAGTTTGTGCGTGACGTACGGCGTCAAGACGCTGCATAGGTCGTCAAGATGCTGCGTACGGCGTCGAGACGCTGCGCATGCCCGTCGAGACGGTGCGTACGGCCTCAATGCGGCTGCGGGCCGGCAGGCCGATGCCACGCAGAATTTTTGGGGACAGGCCCTTTAGGTCATTCTGAACAACAATACTTTTAATTGTATCCCTATTTAAAAATAAATCCACTTTTAGATTTTTCCCTGCTAATAATAAATATATTCACGCATTCCCACATTTTATTCTCTCATTTCCCAGTACTTGCCCATTCAACCAGTCTCTCCATGTCCCCCATTGTTTACCAGTAATCACACTGGCATCCAGAGAGTTAAAAAAAAATGTCTGTATGATGAGCAGCTAGACTGCAAGAAGTCATAGAGTCATAGTGATACATTGTGGAAAAAGGCCCTTTGGCCCAACTTGCCTACACCGGCAAACATGTCTCAGCTACACTAGTCCCACTGTCTGCACTAGGTCCACCTGCAAATCTGCATTTGGTCCAATCCCTCCAAATCTGTCCTAGTCCAGTGTACAACTGCCTCTAACTGTTTCTGAAGATGTTGGCCCGATAGTCGCCTAGCCTCAACTACCTCCTCTGAGCTCCAGCTTTTGGGTTTCTGCATACACCCAGCCGCCCACCGCCCTTGTGTGAAAAAAGTTACCCCTCAGATTCTCAATAAATCTTTTCCCCTCCACCTTAAACATATGTCCTTGTAAATGCTTGTTTCTAAGCTTCCCCCCCCCAGTTTCAGTAAAAACACTGAATCAAACACTTGAAACAACTACATTTTATTTTAACAAAAGCGTATTACAGTTCAACCGCTGTACCTATCCCACCGTAGGTTTGATCCTCGTATCTGCCTGTTGAAGCCCTCTAGGCCTCTCTCAGACAGAGAAACTCCTGAAGATCACCCAATTACAGATATTGATTGACCCCATACATAACAGACATTCCCCTAACCCAATAATACAGCAGCTCCATACATTGTATTCAAAACGGACTTCATAAAGGAAGCCAACTTAGAAACATTTACCCTGATCAACAGGAAACCCAGACAAGGCTCAATACCTCATCCAATCAACACTAGGCAAAGTCTGGTTTGCAGCCATCCAATCTATTCTATGCATTTTGCACCTAATTGACAGGGTTTGCAGATGTTCTCATTTTTGCTTGCAAATTGTATCTAAGCTCTAGACACACTGGCACCTCTTCGCAGCTTATCCCAGCTCTGCAGCGAGCAACTCCAAATTGACCAAATCTCCCAGCAGCCCTGAAGCTTTTACCCCATTTGTGAAGTCCTAGCCTGGGCAAGAGACTCTATGCATCTACCTGAGGTTGAGAACAGATTTGTCCTTTAGGTAGAGAAGTATGAGTTCATGCATTTCCTCTGGATCAAAAAGCAAGGGAGTGCACATTAAGTGGAATGATATTGAGTGATTGGAGGAACAAGAAGGTGTGTGTCTGTCCACAGGTTTGCAGAGGTAGCTGAACAGGGAGAGAATAGTGAAATACTTGGATGGAGTGGATGTGGAGAGGATATTCCCACTAGTGGGAGAGTCCAGGACTAGAGGTCATAGCCTCAGAATTAAAGGACGTTCCTTTAGGACGGAGATAAGAAGGAATTTATTTTGTCAGAGAGTGGTGAATCAGGGGAATTCTTTGCACAAAAAGCTGTGGAGGCCAAGTCAATAGATAATTTTAAGGCAGAGATAGATTCTTGATTAGTACGGGTGTCAGGGGTTATGGGGAGAAGGCAGGAGAATGGGGTAAGGAGGGAGAGATAGATCAGCCATGATTGACTGGCGGAGTAGACTTGATGGTCCGAATGACCTAATTCTGTTCCTATCACGTATGGCCTTATGTGGTGGTTAAAAGGGCATATGGGATGCTTTCCTCCATTTGCCAAGGCAGGGATTAGAGAAAGAGGGAGACAAGGGTCAAGAGACTATAGTTGTCATAAGGTAGACACAAAATGCTGGAGTAAGTCAGCGGGACAGGCAACATCTCTGGAGAGATGGAATGGGTGACGTTTCGGGTCAAGACCCTTCTTCAGACTGATGTCAGGGGAGTGGGTGGTACAGAGATAGAATGGAGTCGGAGACAGTAAAATGGGTTGTAGAACTGAGGAGCGGGAGGGGAAGGGATTGAGAGAGATGGAAAGCAAGGGCTATTTGAAGTTAGAGAAGTCAATGTTCATACCGCTGGGGTGTAAGCTACCTAAGCAAAATATGAGGTGCTGTTCCTCCAATTTGCGTTAGGCCTCACTCTGACAATGGTGGAGTCCCAGGACAGAAAGGTCAGTGTGAGAATTGGAGAGGGATTTAAAGTGTTGAGCAACCGGGAGATCAGGCAGGTTTAGGCGGACTGAGCAGAGGTGTTCAGCAAAATGATTGCCAAGCCTGTGCTTGGTCTACCCGATATACAGGAGTCCAAGCCTGGAACAGTGATACAGTAGATGAGTTTGGAGGAGGTGCAAGGGAACCTCTGCCTCACCTGAAAAGACTGTTGGGGTCCCTGGACAGAGTTGAGGGGGGAGGTATAGTGAGTGACAGGTGTTGCAACTCCTGCGGATCAAGGTACCTGGGGAGGGGGAGGTTTGGCGGGGAGTGACGAATTAACCAGGGAGTTGCAGAGGGAATGGGGAATGCAGAAAGGGGTGGAGATGGGAAGATGTGGCTAGCAGTTGGATCTCCTTGGAGGTGGCAAAAATGTTGGAGGATTATGGGCTGTTGTTGCAGAGGTCATTTTTTTTATAGTGTTCAAGAGCCTGATGGTTGCTGGGAAGAAACTGTTCTTGAACGCTGTATTGACGGTAAGGATGGAGGACCTACCGATAGGACTGGTAGTGCCCGCACACCGTGGACACCGTCTCCGAGCACCAGCATCGAACAAGAACGAGGATCGATCTATCTATCTATCTATCTATCTATCTATCTATCTATCTATCTATCTATCTATCTATCTATCTATCTATCTATCTATCTATCTATCTATCTATCTATCTATCTATCTATCTATCTATCTACCTACCCATCGATCCATCCATCTATCTGTCTATCTACCTACCCATCGATCCATCCGTCCATCCGTCCATCCGTCTATCAGTCTATCCGACTACCCGTCTACCCGTCTACCCATCCACCTACATATCTATCTATCTATCTATCTATCTATCTATCTATCTATCTATCTATCTATCTATCTATCTATCTATCTATCTATCTATCTATCTATCTATCTATCTATCTATCTCTATCTACCTACCCATCGATCCATCCGTCCATCCGTCTATCTCCATCCATCTATACGACTATCTATCTATCTATCTATCTATCTATCTATCTATCTATCTATCTATCTATCTATCTATCTATCTATCTATCTATCTATCTATCTATCTATCGCAAAGTCTCTGAGCAGGATAATGATTTGAATGTTCGGTAGATGTGGCAGGGCTTGCACACCATCACTTCCGACGAGGCAAAACCAAGTGGCAGCTCAAGTGACAGCAAGGCATTACTCCAAGAAAAGATATGCTTTCTACGTTGGCTTCAAGTCTATCGACACGAGCCCTTAAAGTAAGCTGCCAAATTCTGAATTTAGTATTTACCGTCAGACGTTCCAACCACTTGTTCTTGCTTCATCTTTAGCAGCCAATTAAAAAGAACACCAGGTCCTATTTAGATCATCAGAGCCTATGAGGTAGCCATATAGCCGATGAGCTTACACTTTAGGCTGTGGAGACAGTGTGGTAACGGGGCTTTTGGCGTGCTGACCAGTTACCGCCCTGTACACCAACATTATCCTATACACACTAGGGACAATTTACAATTTTGCTGTAGCTAATTAACACACAAATATATATATGTCTTTGGAGTGTGGGAGGTAAGCGGAGCACCTGGAGTAATCCCAAGCTGTCATGGCGAGAACGTATAAACTCCGTACGGACAGCACCCGTAGTCAGGATCGAACTCGGGTCTCTTGTGCTATAAGGCAACAACTCTACCGCTGCACCACCGTGCCGCTCCTGTGCTGCAGATCTCCGGAAAACGATAGAAATTGATCCATCTGCGAATGCCATTCAGTCTCAAAACTCAGATCAATGTTGATTGGTTAAACGAAGATGTGAAATCACGTTTATTAAATTTTTGGCACGTTGCTGGGATTCACAAATGCCAACCTTGAAATTTCCTTGAAATGAGTGACATACAAATCTATTCCAAACTGCCATTAAGAGTTTGGGTTCATACGGTCAGTCTGAAGAAAGCTCTCGACCCGAAACGTCACCCAGAGCATCTCCAGAGATGCTGCCTGCCCCGCTGAATTACTCCAACATTTTGTGCCTATCATCCCTGAATATTTTGTTTGGGTCTCTGGATGGTTATTCCAGTAATTTAACCCCACAGTTATAAACCACCAAGATTTAGAAAAAAAGATCAGAGTTTACTTCCATTTTTTTGGGTATGCTAAATCTAATTTCCATGCAAAAACTACATACCTGGATTGCATTTTTTAATTGTAAACCCGCATATGGTTTACATCTAACGCTGCCATTTTATGTCAATATAATTGTAGCTGCCTCTCTGAAAATACTCTACAGCTTTTATCTGGCTTGTATGTTCTGATTGCCAATTTCTTGGTGTCAAATGTCTGCCATCGCACCTTATTTATTGAACCAAAGTGAGGCCAGCAGGAATCGCCAAGGACCCGGTAGGGACTAGGTATTGTGCCTGCACACCGTTGGACACCGTCTCGGAGCACCAGCATCGAACAAGAACGAGGATCGATCTATCTATCTATCTATCTATCTAGCTATCTATCTATCTATCTATCTATCTATCTATCTATCTATCTATCTATCTATCTATCTATCTACCCATCGATCCATCTATCTATCTATCTATCTACCCATCGATCCATCCGTCTATCCGTCTATCCGACTACCCGTCTACCCACCTACCTACCTATCTATCTATCTATCTATCTATCTATCTATCTATCTATCTATCTATCTATCTATCTATCTACCCATCGATCCATCGTCTATCTGTCTATCTACCTACCCATTGATCCATCCGTCCATCCGTCTATCCGTCCATCCGTCTATCCGTCTATCTGACTACCCATCTACCCGCCTACCCACCTACCTACCCATCTATCTATCTATCTATCTATCTATCTATCTATCTATCTATCTATCTATCTATCTATCTATCTATCTATCTATCTATCTATCTATCTATCTATCTATCTATATATCTATCTATCTATCTATTGCAAAGTCTCTGAGCAGGATAATGATTTGAATGTTCGGTAGATGTGGCAGGGCTTGCACACCATCACTTCCGACGAGGCAAAACCAAGTGGCAGCTCAAGTGACAGCAAGGCATTACTCTAAGAAAAGATATGCTTTCTTTCTACGTTGGCTTCAAGTCAATCGACACGAGCCCTTAAAGTAAGCTGCCAAATTCTGAATTTAGTATTTACCATCAGACGTTCCAACCACTTGTTCTTGCTTCATCTTTAGCAGCCAATTAAAAAGAACACCAGGTGCTATTTAGATCATCAGAGCCTATGAGGTAGCCATATAGCCGATGAGCTTACACTTTAGTCTGTGGAGACTTTAGAGACACAGTGTGGTAACGGGGCTTTTGGCGTGCTGACCAGTTACCGCCCTGTACACCAACATTATCCTATACACACTAGGGACAATTTACAATTTTGCTGTAGCTAATTAACACACAAATATGTATGTCTTTGTAGTGTGGGAGGTAAGCGGAGCACCTGGAGAAATCCCAAGCTGTCATGGCGAGAACGTATAAACTCCGTACGGACAGCACCCGTAGTCAGGATCGAACTCGGGTCTCTTGTGCTATAAGGCAACAACTCTACCGCTGCACCACCGTGCCGCTCCTGTGCTGCAGATCTCCGGAAAACGATAGAAATTGATCCATCTGTGAATGCCATTCAGTCTCAAAATTTGAGTATAGGAGCAGGGAGGTTCTACTGCAGTTGTACAGGGTCTTGGTGAGACCACACCTGGAGTATTGCGTACAGTTTTGGTCTCCAAATCTGAGGAAGGACATTATTGCCATAGAGGGAGTGCAGAGAAGGTTCACCAGGCTGATTCCTGGGATGTCAGGACTGTCTAATGAAGAAAGACTGGATAGACTTGGTTTATACTCTCTAGAATTTAGGAGATTGAGAGGGGATCTTATAGAAACTTACAAAATTCTTAAGGGGTTGGACAGGCTAGATGAAGGAAGATTGTTCCCGATGTTGGGGAAGTCCAGAACAAGGGGTCACAGCTTAAGGATAAGGGGGAAATTCTTTAAAACCGAGATGAGAAGAACTTTTTTCATACAGAGAGTGGTGAATCTCTGGAACTCTCTGCCGCAGAGGGTAGTCGAGGCCAGTTCAATGGCTATATTTAAGAGGGAGTTAGATGTGGCCCTGTGGCTAAGGGAATCAGAGGGTATGGAGAGAAGGCAGGTACAGGATACCGAGTTGGATGATCAGCCATGATCATATTGAATGGCGGTGCAGGCTCGAAGGGCCAAAATGGCCTACTCCTGCACCTAATTTCTATGTTTCTATGTTTCTATGTTTCAAAACTCAGAACAATGTTGATCAGTTAAACGAAGATGTGAAATCACGTTTATTAAATATTTGGCACGTTGCTGGGATTCACAAATGCCAACCTTGAAATTTCCATGAAATGAGTGACATACAAATCTATTCCAAACTGCCATTAAGAGTTTGGGTTCATACGGTCAGTCTGAAGAAAGCTCTCGACCCGAAACGCCACCCAGAGCATCTCCAGAGATGCTGCCTGCCCCGCTGAATTACTCCAACATTTTGTGCCTATCATCCCTGAATATTTCGTTTGGGTCTCTGGATGGTTATTCCAGTAATTTAACCCCACAGTTATAAACCGTCAAGATTTAGAAAAAAAGATCAGAGTTTACTTCCATTTTTTTGGGTATGCTAAATCTAATTTCCATGCAAAACTACATACCTGGATTGCATTTTTTAATTGTAAACCCTCATATGGTTTACATCCAACGCTGCCATTTTATGTCAATATAATTGTAGCTGCCTCTCTGAAAATACTCTACAGCTTTTATCTGGCTTGTATGTTCTGATTGCCAATTTCTTGGTGTCAAATGTCTGCCATCGCACCTTATTTATTGAACCAAAGTGAGCCAGCAGGAATCGCCAATTATTTTTTAATGTCTTTAGACAAATCCAATTCAAATTTGAAGGGTTCAGCTTTTCTCAAAAGTTTGGCGATGTGGTGTTTAACATTTTATTCAAATTCCTTTGTATTTTAGTTCAGTTTCGTTTTAATCTACAGATACAGCTCGGAAACAGGCCCTTCGGCCCACCGAGTCCGCAGCAACCAGCAATCCCCGCACATATCCTACGCACATTAGGGACAATTTTTACATTTACCAAGCCAATTGACCTTCAAGCCTGTGCGTCTTTGGTGTGTGGGAGGGGTCCGAAGATCACGGAGAAAACCCCATGCGGTCACGGGGAGAAACGTACCAACTCCGTACAAACAGCACCCGTGGTTGGGATTGAACCAGTGTCTCCGGTGCTGCAAGCGCTGTAACAAAACAACTTACCCAGCACCACTATGGCGCCCACATTCCTTTCCATTTCTCATTTTATTTGGTCCGATCACGTTTTCTTGAAAAACATGCCTTGAGACATCTTCTTATTTTTAATGCATTGTATAAACACAATGCTCAAAATAGCCTCCTCCGTGGACACCATTGGAATGAAGGAATCAACAGCATTAAAAAAAAAATTAACAGCACACTTTCATCATGATAATGAGCAGTGATGGAATTTAATGTTGAAAGTATTGGCACAAATCTCAGAATGCAACAACTACAGAAACAAAATATAATTTATTCACTGTAAATTAGAGGCCTTGAATTCTGCATGACATAGTTGTCTCTGCTGGTGTAAAACAGCTTTCTCCTATCTGCCGATGTGCAGAAACAAAAAACAAGTCATCTAATATGTGTCTGAAGGAACTGCTGATGCTGGTTTAGACACAAAAAGCTGGAGTAATTCAGCGGAACAGGCAGCATCTCTGGAGAGAAGGAATGGGTGATGCTTTGGGTCGTGACCCTTCTTCAGATAACAGAAAAGCATGGCCGTACAATCTACACTTTAGTTTAGTTTAGTTTAGATTAGTTTAGTTTATTGTCACGTGTACCGAGGTACAGTGAAAAGTTTTTGTTGCGTGCTAACCAGTCAGCGGAAAGAAAATACATGATCGTCCAGTAGAGTGTATGAGTTATTAGATACATGATAAAGGAATAACGTTTAGTGCAAGGTAAAGCCTGTTATGTCCGATCCAGGATAGTCTGAAGATCACCAAAGAGATAGATAGTAGTTCAGCACTGCTCTCTGGATGTGGTTGGATGAACCAGTTGCCTGATAACAGCCGGGAAGAAACTGTCCCTGAATCTGGTGGTGTCGGTTTTCACACTTCGAAACCTTTTGCCTGATGGGAGAGGGGAGAAGAGGGATGACCAGGGTGCGACTCGTCCTTGATTCTGCTGCTGGCAACTGTTTTTGATGGCAAAACTACATGCGTTCGCAGGATAATTTACAGAAAGCAACGTCTTCTCAATGATTTCAGCTAATTGTTAATATGTCTACTTAAAAAATCGGGAGATAGCTTCATATCAGGTTAATTTAACATCCTTATGCTAAAGGTGGAAATTCCATAATGAAAGAGGGCCACACCCACGGCCTGGACTTCAGATGAATTCTACGGAGTAAACATTAGAGCGCTGGCAATTCATGGGAAGAGCTAAATTTTGCATAATAAGAGAGAGAAAGAGAGAGAAAGGGAGAGAAAGAGAGAGCTGGGAATGCAGTGTTGTTACCTCGTGTAAAACAATGGGATGAATAAGTCAGTGTGGTGAGTCAATGTAAATTTAGCCAAGCCATAAATCTTACGGAATGACCTAGTTTCCATCGTATCACACTCACAATAACCTAGTTACTATATTGGTTTTCACCTGAGCCCAGATTTTAACATTACCTGAGCAGCTTGACATGACAACATTTGTGCCTGGACTCATTTGTTAACATGGTGCAATGCCTTTCACTACATACCCAATGAAATTTCCCGATACACTTAAGAGATTCCCTCCTCAGCTTAAGGAACAATGAGAATGAACAGGTGAGCATTCCTTTAAGAAGCATTTGCAAGGAGTTGTCAGAATGCCTTGCTGCATCTACTTGTTGACGTTTGGGAGATATCTAAAAACATGCTGCTGGAGGGAGATTTTTAAGAACAGGCTTCAACGCATTTACCAAGATAGCATGTAGAGACAACAGATTACAGACGCTGGTTTACAAATGAAAATACAAAGCGCTGGAGTAGCTCAGCGGGTTAGGCAGCGTCTCTGGAGAACATGGGTAGGTGACGTTTTGGGTCAGATTGAAGAAGGGTCCCGACCTGAAATATTATCAGAGAAGTTCTCCAGAGACGCTGCCTGACCCGCTGAGTTAATCCGGCACTTTGTGTCTTCTACCAAGATGGCATCTTCCGCTGAAAAAGCATAGAAACGTAGAGTTACACAGTACAGAAACAGGCCTTTCATCCCATCATATCAATGCCAACCATTAACTACCCATTCATACTGATCCTACTTACCAGCACTTTGTCCAACATCTACTGTGTTTTGGCAGTTTAAGGGCTCATCTGGATACTTCAGTACATCGAGCGCGTGGATCGGACTTTGGTCTTTTTGAAAATGGCACCAAGTACGGTGACTCGTGCACGTATGAATTATGCAAATAGCATTTCACTATGCAGCGCACTCATGACAATAAAACACCATTGTTTTAATGGCTTTGTCACACCCCATTCTAAAGGTATATCATTCATTTAATTGTTCAAGAAGGAACTGCAGATGCTGGAAGATCGAAGGTACACAAAATTGCTGGAGAAACTCAGCGGGTGCAGCAGCATCTATGGAGCGAAGGAGAAGGAACTGCAGATGCTGGAAGATCGAGGGTACACAAAATTGCTGGAGAAACTCAGCGGGTGCAGCGGCATCTATGGAGCGAAGGAGAAGGAACTGCAGATGCTGGAAGATCGAAGGTACACAAAATTGCTGGAGAAACTCAGCGGCTGGAAGATCGAAGGTACACAAAATCGCTGGAGAAACTCAACTTTGAAGAAGGGTTTCGGCCCGAAACGTCGCCTATTTCCTTCGCTCCATAGATGCTGCTGCACCCGCTGAGTTTCTCCAGCAATGTTGTGTACCATTCATTTAATTCACCATTTAAAGTAACTAACCTACTAAGGACCACTCTCTTCCCCCTTTTCCTCTTCTCTTCCCTGTGCACCACCCAGAATTCACAATTCCCAACTCTTCTATCCTCAGATCATAGTTGTTTTGTCTTTTCAGCTGTGGTCTTTATTTCAACCATCTGCCTATGAGAACCTCCACCCCTCTCACCTGTATCCACCCATCACTCATCAGACCCCACCTCTCCCCCATCTTTCTCCACCCACACCCCCTCAGTGTAATCAGTCTGAAGAAGGCTCGAAACATCGCCCAATCCATGTTCCCAGTGATGCTGCCTAAGCCGCTGAGTTACTCAAGAACTTTGTGCCTTTTCTTGCTAAAGCCAGCATCTGCAGTTCCTTGTGACACCAGTAAATTATTGTTAGCTGCAACAATATCAGATTGGCTGCCCAATCTCACTGTGGGAATGAATTCACCATGTCCACCCCGTCAGTTCAGGAGGATTTCTCCGCACAACGATATTAAGTGTAAGTGGTGATTTGCAATGAATCCCGATTTTTCAAGCAGTGCCCACAGCCGTTAAATGTTTTAAAGAGATCAGTGCAAGACCTCAATCACCCCTTTCGAAAACTGCTGCAATATCTTATTCATTTCGCAAATGAAAGCTGATGTGATTTTTTGTAGCTGTTTTATAAATTCTTTCAAAAAGCATCTAGATAAGTGAAGGATCTTTTAGGGGTCATGAATTTTCTATTCACAGATACAGTCAAACACTAAATTTACAATGACTTGGTTTGCCACTTAAATTTTCGCAGAGGATCGGGAATGCTTTCAATGGATCGCTAAGGATATAGCGAGAGCAACATTTTATTATCAATGGCAGAGTGTGTTGGTAAATATCTGCTGTTATTCATTAATGAAATGTAATTATTAAAATTTATAAATATTATTAATATTAATATTGTTAATTATTAAAATTATTAATTATTATTATTCAAGATTATTTCCTCTGATTATGGTTTGTATACTTCCTATTTCTCCTTTAGCAGAAGTGTTAAACATTCATGTTAAATTCATTAAGCATCTGCAGTCTTTATTTTTTTCCCCTGTTACTCTTGGCTAAGCTGTCCTGAGAGTCTTATCCTCAAAAGCAATCGGAATTTTTACCATTTTCATGGCTGCCTGAGTGATTTTTTTGTGGTAAGCTCTCAGATAGGGTTATGTAAGGATTTCACAAATGCATGAATGCACAGTAGTTACCTAGCAAATGAGGCTTCTTCATACAGAATAGTTTTGCCTTTACAAGTCTTGAGTCTTCAAGCTTCCACTGCAGGCAGTGTGTTCCAGACATATTCATTGTTACGTTAATGTAAAATAGATGCACCACATAACTCTCCTGTTCAACGGAATCATTGTTTGTGTTCATACACAGGGTACATTTTACTTTGATGTGTAGGAAGGATTGGCAGATGCTGGTTTCCACCGAAGATAGGTACAAAAAGCTGGAGTAACTCAGCGGGTCAGGGAGCATCTCTAGTGAAAAGGAATAAGTGATGTTTCGGGTCGTTTCTGAAGAAGGGTCTCGCCCTGAAACGTCCCCTATTCCTTTTCTCCTTTTCTCCAGAGATGCTGTCTGACCCATTGAGTTCCTCTAAGTTATTGTGTTTATCTTACATTTACTTTGAAATTGGACTTCATCTTCTTTTGGTTTGTTTAATTCTCATTGCCTATAATGTTAATGTCCACTTGTTTCCCTGCACACAATTGAACCAGGAACCTGCCCGAAGGCTCGTCGGACGGAGTAACCGGGAGGGAGCTGGTGACGTCGGACACGAGAAGCGAGGGCTGGTAGGAGGGTGAAATGGGGTAATGCCTCCAGCGCCTTCAATGTCGGCTGCAAGAGATGGTCCCGGGACAAAGGAGGCCGGGCGAGGAGAGGAACGTTGGACACAGGAACCGTTCCAGTGGACCAAGCGTGCGGGCCGACCGGACTTTGGACTTTGGAAGCGGTGCCAAACAATGCGGTGCATACATGTGATATATAAGCAAAAATAAATAGAAAGATCAAACGAGAACTTACCGTTTGAAGTTTGATCTTTATTTTATGAGAAGTTGAAGTGAGGGAATATGTGAAGAGCCCGCCAGTCCGCATGCGCATCAATCTTTAGAGCAACAGTATGAAACCACAGAATGACCTAAGTTATAGAAAGATTAACGAGCTTAAACTACCGAATGGTCTTTATGAGAAGTAGGGTTGGGAGTGGAGGGCACGTATTCCCTCACTTCAACTTCTCATACAATAAAGATCAAACTTCAAATGGTAAGTTCTAGTTTAATCTTATTATTTTATTTTGAAGTCACATGAGTGACTACATGAAGACTTCAAAGCTCTGTGGTTTCATGCAGTAACCCAATCTGTGTGTGAAACACTTAAACAGATAAACCATTAATGGTAGAAAAAACATGGGTTATTAATACCATGATGCTAACTTGCATACTTGGCCATTGTTCTTAACTGGACCATAGTCCCAATAGACTGTTGAGTTAGACAATAACTCATGCAACACTGTGCAGAATTCTATCTGCAAATATCCAGACATATTCAACCAAATTTTATAATTTATTAACACACAATATGTAAGCCTCTTGCTGTGTGATGAAAGGGAAAATATCCACTCTATTGGCTGCTAATGAGCCATCAGCAATATCTTGAGACTATTGAATAACAAAAAAAAACTATCTTTCATCTCATAGGTACAAGCAAACTTAATGCACATGTACACCTAATAACACCCCCGATCTCTACTCTGGTGGGTATGATGTCAACTTCAAATGTACGAAATCTTGCCCATTTTGCTTATCATTCCCATAGCAAGCTACCCTAATGTCAGTTATGACCTAGAGACCGCCAGAGATTGAGTAATGACTGTGTTCTTTGTGCTGAGATCAGTTGCTGAAAGCATAATCATCTTAAAAATACTGCTCCCATTAGGAATACAGCAGAAGAATATTTGCATAATAATTTACTGATATACATCACACACTACAATGAGTGTAGGCTATTGGAGTGGTCAAATAAAAGACACCCTGCATAACGTTAGTGAACAGCAGGTGAATAACCAATCATTTATTGTCCCACATGGTACTATAGAGAATGACAAAGCAGCACAAGCGTCAATTGTGCTATCACATAAACACTTCTCCAGGCTCAAACTGAAAGCCACACAAACGTCTGTTACATCTGTTTAAAAGTAACTCACATATGTTGTTCACAAGCTTCTCATACACTCATGCGGAGCTAGCTGCCCGGGAAGACAGGCTGTCTCAACCATCACTCGTGACTGAGTAAATAAGAGTTGCTTCAGCTGCCTTACCATGGAGTGAAAATAGGCAAAATTGGCACTAATAAACTTCATGTTGCCTCATTTTTAATATCACAAAAGGTATCTACTGATAACCCCTAAGTTTTATCAGCTGCAAATTTTGCATAATACCTAAAACTCGATGACACAATGTCCTTTATTCTGAGTAGGACAGCATTGGCTTCCACCATTGACTACGTTATCAAAAAACACCAGAAACTGTGTCTCATGTGTATAGATATGCCAGAGTATGCAACTTCAAGATCGATTCTCTGAATCAGTTAAATTGCTGAAAGCCAATCATCCCTCTTTATAACTAAACACATGATCAGATTAGCCAAATGCTAACCTGATTTGGCCTGCCCCATGTTTCTGTAATCTTGAGAAGTATCAGATATATACCCCTCTATTCCTTGGCCAGACTATTCATCCTCGGATGACCTGTCACTGATTGCACACGGAACCCCTGTTCATCTATTGACCATACGGACGGAAAACTTTTGGCTTCTCTTGCCGCGGAAGATGCATTATCTAGTTATTCATACAATTCGCTGATAACATTTAATCAGAACCTTATGACTAGAGCTGAAACCACAGTCTCCCTTTGATGTGGGAATACGAGTTCCCTGTCAACTCTTGACTAAGAGTCACCGTGAATAATCAGCGTTTTTCCTCAGAGTAGAAATTAGTATAATGCAAGCCTGAATCAGGAATTGCCTCGCAGTCCTTTGACTGAAACCACTTGTCTGAGTCGCCAGAGTGCACAACACAATTTATTCGACCCGCCACTCAATCAGGAATACTGGTATTGAGAGCCTACGGATCATTATAAATACATTGTTGATTCACAACATGAACCTGCAGATCAGATAGAAATTATATTATTTGCCAGACCAGCTTCCTGCTGGTAACTATCTATCCTAGAGAGGATGGCAATGATGATTCCAATGAATTGGCAACTCTACTTACTGAGCAGAAATTAAACCATGTGTTGAGGAAGACTTCAACTACTTCATTCTACTGAGCAGTCTGATAACCTCAATCACAGATGACGAGGCAGTGCTTCCCTGGTCAATATGATCCATATGGCCAGCCAGTTCCATGATGGACTACCCTGAACCAGGGTAACCAAACTATTCCTACTGGAACTACAGAGGTTACTATGCAAGGCACCCTGCAAGGCATGCGGACTGACGGGCTCTTCACGTAGTCACTCACGTGACTTTGAAATAAAATTCATTATGAAATGCTATACGAGACAAATACAACGCCATTAAACCATTAAACCATTGAATCATTGAAATTATGTTAGAGAGGTTTACGCCCAGAAACATGTTAAATTGGGGACGGGACTGTTCCTTATGTAACCCCAATCAATTCAACAGATCAGTGACCAAAGCCTAAAGTCTTTAAATGCATAATGCCTATAACAGCCAGAGCACACAACTATATCTAATCAATAATGTTTTATTATAAATTTTTAATGTTTTATGTATCATTCCTAACTGTCACTGTACGTCATGTTGTCACTTACGGGCAGAGCACCAAGGCAAATTCCTTGTATGTGAATACTTGATCAATAAACCTATTCATTCATTCATTCATTCATCTGCTATTGAGAAGAAATAGGCTACAAAATGGAGTTCCTAGGTGATATTGCAGCCCTGTTATTTCCTTGCTGGAGTGGCGGCAGTGGGAGTGTTGTAGATGATATACGAATGTCACAATTAGAAGAGTGCAGGAGCAGGTGACTGGGGCAGTGGTGCCAGGAGTAGGAATCCACACACTATAACTGGTGGCACGGTGGCGCAGCGGTAGAGTTGCTGCCTTACAGTGCTTGCAGCGCCAAGACCCGGGTTCGATCCCGACCTCGGGTGCTGTCTGTATGGAGTGTGTACCTTCTCCCCGTGACCGTGTGGGCTTTCGCCGAGATCTTCGGTTTCCTCCCACACTCCAAAGATGTACAGGTTTGAAGGTAAATTGGCTTGGTATAAATGTAAAAATTGTCCCTAGTGTGTGTAGGATAGTGTTAATGAGCGGGGATCGCTGGTCGGCGCAGACCCGGGTGGGCCGAAGGGCCTGTTTCCATGCTGTATCTCTAAACTAAACCAATATAGAGCTGTGCCAGTCAAAATTCATCACCATACCACAGATTCCAAGCTGGTTTAATATAAACATGATCGTTCATGTTGGCACCTACTCAGAAAATGATTGAACTATCATGGTTAATGAATAGGAAGGAGCTGCTGATGTTGCTTTGCATTGAAGTTAGACACAAACTGCTGCCCTCAATCAGTGGACTAGGCAGCTTCTCTGCAGTGAAAGGATGGGTGACATTTCGGGTCAGAACCCTTCTTCTGACTGAAAGTAGAGGGTGGGGGTGGGGTTGTGGGGGAAATGACGTGCAGGTTTGTTGGTTAATTGGCTTCTGTACATTGTTCCGAGTGTGTAGGATAGAACTGGTGTCGGGGTCATCCGCAGATCCGGTGGACCCAAGAGCCTGTTTCCATGTTGTATTTTTAAAACTAAACTAAGCTAAATTTGGCTAAGGGCGGTAGTCTGCAACTGCCAGATGCAGGGCACGAGCTGGTTGTGAGTCATGCAAGGGACATCTGTGTGGAGTCAAAAGGGAAGTGAATCGTTTTGCCAGCAGCAAAATGATGCTTGTGCGGGCACGAACGCAATGTGGTGGCAGGACGTCTAGTCCCACGCGCAGGGTATCAGTGATGCAGGAAAAGACCAAGGATTTTTATTTTACTGCCATTCATTATGATTTTCCCTGTTGTAATATTTTGATCTGCCATTGTTATAAAATATTTTCATGTCAATAGAACTGTCAGAAACAATGGGTACACAAAAATGCTGGAGAAATTCAGCGGGTGCAGCAGCATCTATGGAGCGAAGGAAATAGGCGACATTTCGGGCCGAAACCCTTCTTCAGACTGATGGGGGGACCATGGTCAGAAACCACATGCAGGACGGAACTGCGGATGCTGGTTTAAAGCGAAGATAGGCACAAAAAGCTGGAGTAGCTCAGCGGGGCAGGGAGCATCTCAGCAGACAAGGAATGGGTGACGTTTCGAGTCTGAAGAAGGGTCTCGACCCAAAACGTCACCCTTTCCTTCTCTCCAGAGGTGTTCCCTGTTCCGCTGAGTTACTCCAGTTCCCTGTCCCACTGTCCACCATTTTGTGTCAGAAAGCATTCTCATTCAGCAGTGATTACATGCATCTTCATCACAGGGCGTTTTTCAAGCTTGCCTGTCACAGTGCTATAAGCTACATCCGACAAGAAACTAATCTACAGATTCAATCGGATGCTGTTCAGCCTTTGTCACCCTCCCTCAAAGAACCAAGGTCAAACCAGTCTTGTAATTCAGGTCCCAACAAGCAGGCAATGCAAGCAACTCCAAACACTTGGAGGTTAAGATCCAGGCCCACTGTTGACTAACTCACTGGGGGATTTACACTTAATTGCAAAATAAATTCCCCTCTGCCAACTTGCTCCTACCACTCCAGCAATAAAGATCCATGTCAAGTCTGTGAAAGTATACACCACTTCTGGTAACTTGTGAGCCACCTGTCATGTTGGTCACCTGGAGTAACTCAGCGGGTCAGGCAGCAACTCTGGAGAAAAGGAAAAGGTGAACTTTGGGGCGAGACCCTTCTTCGAACTCCTAGGCAACATCTGAAGGAGGGTGTCGACCCAAAACGTCACCCATTCCTTCTGTCCAGAGATGCTGCCTGTCCCGCTGAGTTACTCCAGCTTTTTTAGTCTACCGTCAATCCAACTGGAGTTGCATTTGCGGCTGCAGAAATTCCAATCTGCTCCACAAAGTTGCAACGGAATCCCCAAACATTATGAATCATCCAGTCTTATTCCTTCCCTTCTGTACCCCAACACCGTTCAAGGCGCAGCAAATTGGACATTTGCTTCTGTTTTCCCCTGGGAGGCCTTCACCCCCGTGAAATGACTTCCCATAAGTGTAGTCACCAGGAAGACCGATTGTGTCCTTGATCTACAACAGACTGCAGAGGGGAGCACACCACTGGCCTCGCTTCCGTCATTTTCATCTGATAAACAAAACTGGAAATATTTTACTTGTTCATTAGTCACTCTTCATAGCAAATGTGGCACGGTGGCGCAGCGGTATAGTTGCTGTCTTACAGCGCTGGAGACCCAGGTTCAATCCTGACTGCGGGTGCTTCTCTATATGGAGTTTGTACGTTCGCCCCGTGTCCGCGTGGGTTTTCTCCGAGAAAGCCGAACATTTGGATAGCAGTAACGGATCGGTCCGAGTCAGCATGGATTTACAAAGGGGAAATGATGCTTGACTAATCTTCTGGAATTTTTTGAAGATGTAACTAGGAAAATGGACAAGGGAGAGCCAGTGGATGTAATGTACCTGGACTTTCAGAAAGCATTCGATAAGGTCCCACATAGGAGATTAGTGGGCAAAATTAGGGCACATGGTATTGGGGGTAGAGTGCTAACATGGATAGAGAATTGGTTGGCAGACAGGAAACAAAGAGTAGGGATTAACGGGTCCCTTTCAGAATGGCAGGCAGTGACTAGTGGGGTATCGCAAGCCTCGGTGCTGGGACTGCAGCTATTTACAATATACATCAATGATTGGATGAAGGGATTCAAAGTAACATTAGCAAATTTGCAGATGACACAAAGCTGGGTGGCAGTGTGAACTGTGAGGAGGATGCAATGAGAGTGCAGGGTGACTTGGACAGGTTGGGGGAGTGGGCAGATGCATGGCAGATGAAGTTTAATGCGGATAAATGTGAGGTTATCCACTTTGGGAGCAAAAACAGGAAGGCAGATTACTATCTAAATGGTGTCAAGTTGGGAAAAGGGGAAGTACACCGGGATCTGGGGGTCCTTGTACATCAGTCTATGAGAGTAAGCATGCAAGTACAGCAGGCAGTAAATAAAGCAAATGGCATGTTGGCCTTTATAACAAGTGGAATCGAATGTAGGAGCAAAGAGGTCCTTCTGCAGTTGTACAGAGCCATAGTGAGACCACTCCTGGAGTATTGTGTGCAGTTTTGGTCCCCTAATTTGAGGAAGGACATTCTTGCTATTGAGGGAGTGCAGTGTAGGTTTACAAGGTTAATTCCCGGGATGGCAGGACTGTCATATGCTGAGAGAATGGAGCAGCTGGGCTTGTACACTCTGGAGTTTAGAAGGATGAGAAGGATATAAGAAACATATAAGATTGTTAAGGGTTTGGACACGCTAGAGGCAGGAAACATGTTCCCGATGTTGGGGGAGTCCAGAACCAGGGGCCACAGTTTAAGAATAAGGAGTAAGCCATTTAGAACGGAGATGAGGAAACACTTTTTCGCACAGAGAGTGGTGAGTCTGTGGAATTCTCTGCCTCAGAGGGCGGTGGAGGCGGGTTCTCTGGATACTTTCAAGAGAGAGCTAGATAGGGCTCTTAATAATAGTCAGGGGATATTGGGAAAAGGCAGGAACAGGGTGCTGATTGTGGATGATCAATCAGTTTCGGCGTGAGACCCTTCTTCGGACTCCTAGGCAACATCTGAAGGAGGGTGTCGACCCGAAACGTCACCCATTCCTTCTGTCCAGAGATGCTGCCTGTGCCGCTGTGCAACCGAAACCCCAAACATTATGTATCATCCAGTCTTATTCCTTCCCTTCTGTACACCAACACCGCGACTCTCGTCAGCAGCGGCCTCTGCAGCCCGTCCGCGTTTTATTATTTTCTGTCTATGTTTTTATGTAGTTTTGTTATTTTTTGACATGGGGGTGGGGTGGGAGGGAGGGGGAAACTTTTTAAATCTCTCCCTGCACGGGAGACCCGACCTTTTCTCGTCGGGTCTCCGTTATCGTTGGGGCTGCAATGAGGAGCGGCCTCCAACAGGATGAGACCGGGGACTCTGGTGTCGACGACTCACCTCACCGTCGCGGAGCTGGCCGAGTCCAGAGTGGGTGGAGCGGTGGTGGAGCGCTGCTGCTGCTGTTGCTGCTGCGGCCCGACCGGAGCGTCGGAGGCTTCAACTGCAGGTCTGCGGACGGTGGCACCGGGAGCCCACGGGTCCCTGGAGGGAGACCGCTTTTTCAGGGCTCTCGCAACGGCGACTTCTCCCGCCCGAGTTGCGGGGTCGAAGAGCTCCTGGAGCGGGGCCTAACATCACCGCCCCGCGCGGCTTGGAATGGCCACGGGACTCTGCGAGCGCACGCCGGGGGCTCTAACACCAAGACCGGGTGTGCGACCTCGCACCACCCGGCGTGGCTTTAATGGCCGCGGGACAATCGCCATCGCCAGCCGGGGGCTTTGACTTTGACTCTGACATCGGGGGGGGGGGGGGGGGGGGAGAGTGCAGTGGAGAGATAAGTTTATTTGGCCTTCCATCACACAATGTGATGGATGTTTATGTAAATATTTGTTATTGGGTCTATTTGTTTGTAATGTATGGCTGCAGAAACGGCATTTCGTTTGGACCTCAAGGGGTCCAAATGACAATTAAATGTATCTTGTATCTTGTATCTTGTTCAAGGTGCTACAAATTGGACATTTGCTTCTGTTTTCCCCTGGGAGGCCTTCACCTCCGTGAAATGACTTCCCATAAGTGTAGTCACCAGGAAGACCGATTGTGTCCTTGATCTACAACAGACTGCAGGGCGGAGCACACCACTGGCCTAGCTTCCGTCATTTTTATTTGATAAACAAAAATGGAAAGATTTTATCTGATCATTAGTCACTCTTCAGCCATAATCACATTGAATGGCAGTGCTGGCTTGAAGGGCCGAATGGCCTACTCCTGCACCTATTGTCTATTGTCTATATCTTCGGTTTACTCACACACTCCAAAGGTTTGTAGGTTCATTGGCTTGGTGTATGTGTAAATAGTCCCTAGTGTGTGTAGGATAGTGTTGGTGTGCGGGGGATCATTGGTCGGTGCAGACTCGGTAGGCCTGTTTCTGCGCTGTTTCTCTAAACAAAAAAGCTGCTCCTCATGTTCACTGAAGTCAACAATTTGGCCACAACAACAGCGCTTTTGACTTCACAGCCCTTCTCAAAATGGCCACTCTTGCTCTGACTGGCCCTCTTTTTATACCACTCTGTCGCCGATCCCACGGATGCTGACAGGTTCACTGACACCTCCAGTCTTTGTCGGATTGCTTTGTATAATCCCAATGACCCTGTAAGTGCAGCCAGTCTCCTGTGTTTCAGCACTTACCTCCGTTCCACCTTTTCTGGTACACCTTTCATATTAGTGTGGAGTAGACAGTGGCGCTACAGGTAGATAGGATGGTCAAATAAGCCTTTGGCACATTGGCCTTCGTCAGTCAGAGTATTGCGTATAGAGGTTGGGAGGTCATGTTGCAGTTATATAAGACAAGACCACGCCGACCAGCGATCCCCGCACATTAACACTATCCTACACCCACTAGGGACAATTTTTACATTTACCAAGCCAATTAATCTACAAACCTGTACGTCTTTGGAGTGTTGGAGGAACCCAAAGATCTTGGAGAAACCCCACGCAGGTCACGGGGAGAATGTGTAAACTCCGTACAGACAGCACCCGTAGTCAGGATCGAACCCGGTGCTGCTTTCACTGTAAGGCAGCAACTCTACCGCTGCGTCACTGTAACCTCCCCAAAGTAGTAAGTCAAGACAAGATGGTGTCAAAATTGTAAATCATAGGCAAGATGGAAAGGGTGCAGAGAAGGTTTACAAGGATGTTGCCAGGACTTGAGGACCTGAGTTATAAGGAGAGGTTGAGCAGGCTAGGCCCCTATTCCTTAGAGCGCAGGAGGATGATCTTATCGTGTATAAAATCATGAGAGGACTAGATTGAGTAAAGTCCCTTGCCTAGAGTAGGGGAATCGAGGACCAGAGGACAAAGGTGGGGGTGGGAAAGATTTATTAGGAACATGAAGTGTAATTCTTTTACACAAAGTGTGGGGGGTGTATGAAACGAGCTGCCAGAGTGGGCAAGTTTGGCAGAATGAGGTTTCCATGCTGTAGACTCTATAACTCAAAGAAGCCAGAATGGAAATAAATGCATATGTAGGGTATATAGTATAAAACAATATAGAACAGCACAGACACTTTGGCCCACAATATCTGTAACAAATGTGTAATTGAAACTGATGCTTTCCCAAACATTCTCCAGAATCCTTGAATTCATGATATTCATCTCTTAAATATTATTTACGTATCTAGTTCCAATACCACACATGGAAGCCAGTGAGTTACCCTCCACTGTCTTCTGTGGCAGAAAATTCCACTGATTCACAACTCTCTGCCTAAAATAAATGTTTCCTCATCTCAGTCCTAAATGGCCTGCCCCTTATTCTTACACTGTGACCCCTGGTTCTGGACTTCCCCAACACGGAGAGCATTTCACCTGCATGTAGCCTGTCCAATCGCTTAAGAATTTTAGATGTTTCTATAAGATACCCTCTCATCCTTCTAAATCCCAGTGAATACAAGCCCAGTCGATCCATTCTTTCATGTCAGTCCGGCATCTCGGGAATTAACAGTGAACTTACGCTGCACTCCCTCATTAGCAAGAATGTCCTTCCTCAAACTAGGAGACCAAAACTGCACACAATACTCCAGGTGCGATCTCACCAGGGCCCTGTACAACTGCAGTAAGTCCTCCTTGCTGCTATACTCAAATCCTCTCACTAATTCCTCGTACCTTTTCCTGTTGTCTTCAAATTCCTCAAAGGGCCTGTCCAATTTCATCTTCATAAACCTTCATATGGTTCCTTTTTCTTTGAAACCAAATTTTCAACATCTCTGGTCATCCATGGTTCACTTACCTTGCTGTCCTCACCCCACCTCTTGACTGGAACATGCCGTTCTTGAATAGTGATTGTTTGGCCTTTAAACGACTCCCACATGTCAAATGTGGACTCATTCAATAACAGCTGCTCCCAATATCCTCTCTCTAACTCCTGCATATGTTGTTGTAATTTCCCCACCCCTCCCCCTAATGTTGGTACTTTTCCACAAGGTACAGACATACACCTCATTACTTTCTTAAAACTAAGAAAGCACACCAACACCACTACTTCCTTAGAAGCCTTAGGAGGTTCTGCATGTCCCCTACAACTCTAACCATCTTCTACAGATCCACCATAGAAAGCATTTTAGCGGGATGCATCACAGCTTGGTTTGGGAACAGCTTCATCCAAGACTGCAAGAAATTGCAGCGAATTGTGGACGCAACCTCGACCCTCACACTAATCAATCTCCCTTCCACTGACTCCATTTATCGATTGATCGATCGATTGTAATCAAATGGATCGTTTGTAATCATGTATTGTCTATCTGCTAACTGGTTAGCATGCAACACGAGCTTTTCACTGTACCTTGGTACACACGACAATATTAAACTAAGCTAACAGTTGTAATCATTGTTTCCAACAGGCTCTCCCACTGAAAATCCAACCACCTGGCTAGGTTTGCTTTTTGATACAAGATCCAATATGGTCCCTCATCTAGTTGAACTACCCACATGCTATTTCGAGAAATGCTCAAGAACGGCGGCACAGTTGCGCCTTACTGCCTTGCAGCACCTGAGATCCCGGTTCGATTCTGGCCTCGGGAGCTGTCTGTACGGAGTTTGCACATTCTCCATGTGACTGCGTGGGTTTTCTCCATGTGCATTCACACGCTCCAAAGGCATACAGGTTTGATGATTAATTGGCTTCGGTAAAGATTGTATATTGTCCCTAGTGTGTAGGATCATGCTAGTATCCAGGGAGATTGCTGGTCTGCGTGGAAACGGTGGGCTGAAGGGTCCGTTTCCGCACTGTATCTCTAAACTAAATGCTCTTGGATGCATTGAACAGATTCAGCCCTGTCTAAGACTTTTGCACAAAGAATGTCCCAGTCAGTATTGGGAAAGTTAACTCGCCCACTTCCTCAATCCTGTTGCTTTGACAACTTTCTGTTATCTGTCAATATATTTGCTCCTCTGTCTCCTGTTGGCTATTGGAATCTTGTGATATAATCCCATTAGAGTGATTGCATCTATTATTTATTTAATTTTGAGGTCTACCCTTATTGCCTCAGTAACGTAAAGCACCCCAGAACATACTAAACAGCGTCTCTTCTTCCTGAGGAGACTGAAGAAGGTCCATCTGTCTCCTCAGATCCTGGTGAACTTCTACCGCTGCACCATCGAGAGCATCCTTACCAACTGTATCACAGTATGGTATGGCAACTGCTCTGTCTCCGACCGGAAGGCATTGCAGAGGGTGGTGAAAATTGCCCAACGCATCACTGGTTCCTCGCTCCCCTCCATTGAGTCTGTCCAAAGCAAGCGCTGTCTGCGGAGGGCGCTCAGCATCGCCAAGGACTGCTCTCACCCCAACCATGGACTGTTTACCCTCCTACCATCCGGGAGGTGCTACAGGTCTCTCCGTTGCCGAACCAGTAGGTCGAGGAACAGCTTCTTTCCGGCGGCTGTCACTCTACTCAACAACGTACCTCGGTGACTGCCAATCACCACCCCCCCCCCCACCGGACACTTATTATTATTTATGTAAATCGTTTGCTATGTCGCTCTTCAAGGGAGATGCTAAATGCATTTCGTTGTCTCTGTACTGTACACTGACAATGACAATTAAAATTGAATCTGAATCTGAATCTGAATCTAAACACTTTAGTGCTCCTTTGGTTTCTTTCTTTATGCCTTCTAATATTTCACCTGCTTCATCATTATCGATAGACACAAAAAGCTGGAGTAATTCCGCTGGTCAGACAGCATCTCTGGAGAAAAGGAATAGGTGACGTTTCGGGTCGAGACCCTTCTTCAGACTTTATTTCCGTTGAGTTACTTCAGTATTTTGTGTCTATTTACGGGATAATAATGTTTTCTTCAAGTAGAAATTATCTGTCCTCTGTATTTTTCACGCTGACTGTATCCCAATTGATCTTTGTGCAATAGAATTTAATCGCTATTACTACTTGGTTTTTAGTTTAGTTCAGAGATACAGCGCGGAAACAGGCCTTTCAGCCCACAGAGGCCGCAACGACCAGTGATCCCCACACATTAACACTATCCTACACACACTAGGGACAGTTTACATTCATACCAAACCTATTAACCTACATACCCGTACGACTTTGCAATGTGGGAGGAAAGCGAAGATCTCAGAGAAAACCCACGCGGTCACGGGAAGAACTCCATTCAGACAGCATCCGTAGTCAGGATCGAACCTGGGTCTCTAGCACTGTAAGGCAACAAACTCAAACGCTATGCCACTGTGCTGCCCTGCTTTTGCATTTGTCAGAGATTTGCCTACATATTTGTTCTCCAATTTCCCTTGAACTGTTTAAAGATCCATAGCTTATTTGCAATAGTTTTATTATCCTTTTTCTTTGTCCAACTTTGCCTTGCTTAGGACTCCTACCACGATCCATCCAACATATCATCCCCTTTGCACTGCTGGACATGTTTATCAATGTTTTGAACTAATCTCCCTGATGCATAATGCCTTTAACATCTTGCTGTATTCCATTAAATGCAAGCTGACTCATTTTTTTTCCGACTTTCAGCGTTTGTTCGCTTGACCTTCCAAACTCTCCCACTGGTTTTCTGCTGTCCGTCACCAGCCAGGTTACCAGATTTGTTTCTCCCTTTGCCGAATCATTGCTCATCTTCCATGATCCTGCTATACCATTAGGAACTCTCTCCAACAGCACCAACAAAACTGAAGGCAGGAATATTGGGCTTATCCTGTGATTCAGATTCAATTTTAATTGTCATTGTCAGTGTACAGTACAGAGACAACGAAATGCATTTAGCATCTCCCTTGAAGAGCGACATAGCAAACGATTTGAATAAATAATAATAAGTGTCCGGGGGGGGGGGGTGGTGATTGGCAGTCACCGAGGTATGTTGTTGAGTAGAGCGACAGCCGCCGGAAAGAAGCTGTTCCTCGACCTGCTGGTTCGGCAACGGAGAGACCTGTAGCGCCTCCCGGATGGTAGGAGGGTAAACAGTCCATGGTTGGGGTGAGAGCAGTCCTTGGCGATGCTGAGCGCCCTCCGCAGACAGCGCTTGCTTTGGACAGACTCAATGGAGGGGAGCGAGGAACTGGTGATGCGTTGGGCAATTTTCACCACCCTCTACAATGCGGGTTAACAGTGTATGTGTATATTTGTATGTGTATGTGTGCAGTGTAAAGTGTATACAGTATATGTGTACAGTGTACTGTGTAGGAAGGAATTGCAGATGCTAGTCTGAAGAAGGGTCCTGTCCCAAAACATCACCTATTCCTTCGCTCCAGAGATGCTGCTTGTCCCTCTGAGTTACTTTCGTATTTTGTGTCTGTCTCTAGTTTTGTTTAGTTTCGTATAATTGTCACATTTACCGAGGTGCGGTGAAAAGCTTTTGTAGAGTGCTAACCAGTCAAGATTCTCTTTCTGCTGACTGTTTTGCATGCAACAAAATTTTTTCACTGCACCTCGGTACATGTGACAATAAACTAAACTAACTAAACTAACTGAAACATGTGTATGTTAACAGTGTATGTGTATATTTGTATGTGTATGTGTGCAGTGTAAAGTGTATACAGTATATGTGTACAGTACATGTTAAGTGAACAACATTTAGTGCAAGGTAAAGTCAGCAAAGTCCGATAGTCCAAGGGTCACCAATGAGTAGTTTAGCACTGCCCTCTTTGATGTGCAGCCTGTGTGTCTTTATAGGTCCTTCCCCAGAACTGTTCCCAATCACCCAAAAAAGCTTAAAGAGCACTCTGCTCTTCTAACACATGCATCCAATGCCATCTCTTTAGCTATGGATTTATCTACATTCCTCTCCCATACGCTGTACAACTTCACCGGGGAGTAATTTGAAATTACTTCTAGTAAAAGGCCTGTCCCATATATGTGATTTATTTCGGCGACTGCCAGCACCCGTCAGAGCCGTAGCAGGTCGGCGAAAAATTTTCAACGTTGAAAATCCAGCGGCGACCCGAAAACGGTACAACTACAGCCTAGTCGCCTGTAATCGGCGAAAAAATCGGCCCTTAAATAGTTCATCTGTGGGTCACCAATGAGGTAGATAGTAGTTCAGCACCGCTCTCTGGTTGTGGTAGGATGATTCAGTTGCCTGTTAACAACTGGGAAGAATCTGTTGCTGAATTTGGTGGTGTGCATTTACAGACTTCTATTACTTTTGCCTGATGGGAGAGGGGAGAAGACGAAGTGGCCAGGGTGCGACACGTCCTTGATTATATGATACGATCTGATATGATACGATAGAACTATTTATCCAGGAGGGAAATTGATCTGTCAACAGTCATAAAACACAAAATGCATGAAACATGAAATTAAAGTGATGAGTGGAAAGGATTGGGGATGAGCAAAGATTGGAGAGAGATGGTCGGGGGTGGGGGGGGGGGGGGGGGGGGGGGGGAGTCAGTCTACCCCACAACAGATGGGGGAGGAGTTGTACAGTTTGATAGCCATAGGGAGGAATGATTTCCTGTGGCGTCCTGTGCTGCATCTTGGTGGAACCAGTCTGTTGCTGAAGGTGCTCCTCAGGTTGACCAGTGTGTCATGAAAAGGGTGAACTGTATTGTCCAAGGTGCTACGCCGTTTGAGGAGCATCCTCCCCTCTAAGACCAGCTCCCATGAATCCAACTCTGCCCCCAGGATGGAGCCAGCCTTCCTGATGAGTTTGTTGATCCTATTGGCGTCCGTGGCCTTCACCCATTCTGCCCAAGATGCCAATGGGATTAACAAACTCATCAGGAAGGCAGATTCGGTCCTGGGGGTTGTGTTATGCTGGAGGCCTGGTTGAAGCTGCATGAGGTATAAATAGAGTCAATGAAAGATTTAGTTTGTGTAATTGGCTGGGCTGTGTCCACAATTCTCTGCAATTTCTGCTCAAAGTGAGCATAGAAAGCATTCAGTTCATCGGGTTGGGCCGCACTATCACCAAATGATGTTGCCTGTCCTCCCTTTGCATCCAGTGGAGAAGAGTGGAATGCATTACCAGGGGTGGTGGTGGAGGCAGATATGCTAGTGGCATTTAAGCGGCTTTTAGAAAGGCACGTGGGAATGCAGGGACTAGAGGGATACGGATCATCTACAGGCAGATGCGATCTGCTTGACTAGGTATCATGTTTACAACAATCATTGTGGGCCAAAGGGCTAGTTTCTGTGTAGTACTATGACTCTATGTCTCTATATGAATAATTTGAATGAAGATATAGAAAGCATGATTGGCAGGTTTGAAGATGACGCTAAAGTGGGAGGTGTCATAGGTGATGAAGATGGCTATCAACGATTACAGCAGGATCATAATCATTTTGGGCTATTCAGCTGAGGAATGGTTAATGCAGATAAGTGCGAGATGCTACATTTTGTGAAGTCAAAACAGGGCAAGAATTACACAGTGAATGGCAGGGACCTTGGGAGTAATGTAGAACAGCGGAATCAAGGAGTGCAGATCGAAGGTTCCTTAAAAGTGTCATCACAGTTAGATCGGGTTGTTGGCCTTCATCAATCGGGTTATTGAGTATATAAATTGTGGTGTTTTGTTGCAGTTGTACAGGATATTGGTGAGGCTGCATTTCGAGCATTGTGTTCAGTTTTGAGCACCCTGCTATAGGAAGGATGTTGTTAAGCTGGAGGGATTGCAGAGAAGATTTACAAAGATGTTGCCAGGACTTTAGGGCCTGAGCTATAGGGAAAGTCTGGGCAGGCGTTATTACTTGGAGTGTACAAGGCTGAGGGGTGATCTTATAGAAATGTATAAGATCATGAGAGGAATAGACAAGGTGAATGCACAGAGACTTTTACCCAGAATAGGGGAATCAAAAACCAGAGGATATACGTTTAAGGCGAGATGGCAAAGATTTAATAGGAACCTGAGGGGCAACTTTTTCACACAGACGATGGTGGGTATATGGAATGAGCTGCCAGAGGAGGTCGTTGAGGCAGATAATATAACAACATTTAAATTACATTTGGACAAGTACATGGATATGGTAGGTTTATATGGACCTTTATAAGTGGGTGGGTGGTACTAATGTGTTTGGAACATCTTGATATGCATGAGCGTGTGATGCGCGGTGACGTAGGCGGTGACGAGCGGTCACGCGCGGCGCCCCAGGATTTTGAGATTCACTAAATCTTCGCACGCCACCTGCGTGACGCGCAAATGACGCCCATGTGGGACATGCCCTTTACCACTAATTAAATACTTCTGAAGTCCAGCCACTTTGGAAATAAAAAGAATGTTAAAGACACAGCAAGCTCCTACTACTTGCAAGGTGATAATGAACAGTTAGTCTGTTTTAATCATAATGCTTCTGGGTAAATTCTAGCCATGAAGACTGTGAGATTTTCCAGTTCAGACGTAAAATGATTCAACCAATTAATAAGCACATTTCTGCGTGCATAATAGACATTTTCATATTTCTGATTTACAGAATGATAATTAAAAAATAACTTTTAGAACGGAATAAAATTGAAGTATCTGGTATTAAAATATGTGCAGTGCATTAATTGGCAATTATGTCTCAGTAACACCTTGCATTATTTGTTTTTTAAAGTCTGTTCCCTAAGTAGCTTGTAGTCTGTGCGCGCTTTCAAATGATCCTAAATCAGTATGATGTGTTGGTCGATTGTTCTTTGACGGAGGCTTTTAGTCAAGTGTGCAGAACGATGGAACAAATGTTTGTGACTGGAGTCAAGAAAAGCAAGGTTGTGGCAGTCACAATCAGGGAGATTGAAGATAAACACACAATGCTGGAGTAACTCAGCGGGACAGGGAGCATCTCTGGAGAGAAGAAATGGGTGGCATTTCGGGTCTTTAGACTGAGAGTCAGGGGAGAGGGAAACGAGAGATACAGACAATGATGTAGAGCGAAATAGAACAAATGAATGAGAGGGTGTTGCAGAAATCTCGGCGGAGGGAGGAGGAGAACTTTTTCAAAGTTGGCATAACTTGAGGAGATTTTGCAGTGGAGAGGACAAAATGTGTAAGAAGGAACTGCAGGTGCTGGTTTACACCGAAGATACACAAAATGCTGGAGTAGCTCAGCGGGACAGGAAGCATCTCTGGAGGCACAAAATGCTAGAGATTGAAGCCTGGTGGAGTTCAGTGGATCACTTGAATTGTGATCCATTATCAGTGTTCTGGACAGCATAATCCCGCAAATTGATTTTATCTTACATAATCTTTAAACAAAGACAGCTGTACTGGGTATTTGTGTTTTAAGCCATACAGGTCTCCTGGCAAAGAGTTTCAAGTACGTTTTGAACAACCCTTTTTTCGAATCATGTTTCCTCAATATCAGATTTATGAAAGGAACTTATAGGACATTTTTATAATGGATTTTTCTCTCATTGAATCACATACATCTTTTAAAAAATGGTGCAAAAAATTTAATTGTATAAATTATTATGAAGCAAATGTTGACAGAGAACAAAAGCATTGCAACCCATTGGTATGAAGGCAGCAGAGATGCTGAGTGTAAGGTATCTATATACTATACATCTATACACTTCCTTGTCTGTGTACCGCCCACTCCCTTGACATTAGTCTGAAGAAGTGTCTTGACCCAAAACGTCACCCATTCCTTCTCTCCAGAGATGCTGCCTGTCCTGCTGAGTTACTCCAGCATTTTGTGTATTTCTTCGGTTTAAACCAGCACCTGCAGTTCCTTCCTACACCAGTGGTATGAACGAAAATGTCTCTAATTTCTTCCCCCCCTCACACCCCCCTCCCCTCCCCCCCCCCCTCCCCCTCCCTGTCCCCTAGCCCTAGTTGTTCTACTAGTTTCACTGTTTGCATCCTTGTTTCCCTGTCGTTAGCACATCTACCCCAGCCAACAGTGAGACATGGTGGACTCCACTCATCCTCGGGGCATCTGTTGTGCCCTGTTTTGTTCTGGCCTCTCTGAAGAAGCTTTCCAACCCGAAACGTCACCTATTCCTTTTCTGCAGCGATGCTGCCTGACCCGCTGAGTTACTCCAGCATTTTGTGTCTATCAATAGCATTCCTTATATATTTTCAGAATAAACTGTTAACCTACATCTTCATTTTACTTCGGAGTCACGTGAGTGATTCCGTGAAGAACCCGCTCAGCACGCATGCACGGCATTATGTCCAGCAGAGCAACAGCGGCACAGCGGGAGTCAGGCGCTCCCGCTATGGAGGTGAAAAAATGGACCGTCAGGTAAGCTGATGTCGGGTTTTCTTTCACAGGGAGCCTTCTGCTGTCCGGCAGAGAAGAAAGGCTCTGCAACAAACCTGTCCCCCGCTCGACTCCACGGAGGAGCGTTCCATCTGGGGGGGGGGCAGCAACAGAACAGACCTGTTCCCCGCTCGACTCCACGGAGGAGCGTTCCATCTGGGGGGCAGCATCAAGGCGGTAGGACCGCTTACCCAGTGCTCCGCTATCCAGACACCGTGCCAAGCCCAGCCCGCTAGCGCCTAAGCAGCGGGCTGGAAGTACCGCCACGGACGAGGCGTCCGGCCGGTGGCTCCGACGTATCGGACGGGACGTTTTTCCATCCGCACGGGGGGAAAGACAGCCGCCTGAACATACCTGCACCCCACTCGACTCCACGGAGGAGCGTTCCATCTCACGGGGGCAGCAACAAGGCGGAAGGACCGCTTACCGGGCGGTCCGCTATCCCCGACACCACGCCGAGCCCAGCCCCGCTAGCGCCTGAGCAGCAGGCTGGATGTAAAGCCATAGAAGAAGCATCCAGCCGGTGGCTCCGACTTGTCGGACGGGGACGTCTCTCCACCCAGGCGGGGGAGACACACCGGCCTGAGCCGCATGGAGTGGCTCTTGGAGCAGGAGCTCCAGCGGGGTGCACCCCAGGAGGGGCGCTCTTCCAGAGGGGGGTCAAGCACTCCCTCCACAGTGCCTTGTGCACTGTCCATTGCTTCCTCCTTTCCAGAGGATAGCTTTGGTGACCAGGACTGGGCTGGTCAAGAACAGGGGCAAAGGCTGAAGATCTCGGGAGTATGCATGGGGTGCAGGAACAGGAAGAGCTGCTAGGTGTGGTGGACAGCCACGTGGAAACCCCACGTACAGGAGGCCGTTATAAGCCTGATGTCAGACTTCCGGTTGCGCCATGCTAGGCTAGCAGTCGCAACTTTTAGCGCCGCTCCTGTGGAAACGCGATTTTTCGCGTTAAAATTGTGTCTGGAAGTCGGGACCGATTCAAAAACTCACCGGAGCCCCGGGACGTCGCGCTGATGACGTCATCAGTAAGCGCTGCAATTTAAAACGGAGGGAAAAGCATTTTAAATGAAAAAAACGTCTCCAGCTCAGAGCCCTCAGAGAAACATCTCAAAACTGCTGAAAACACAAAAAACTGAAGAACAGACCTCTGAAGTGGATTCTGGAATGGCTACAAGATCCAAGACTGAGATGGCTACTAAGGAGAAAAATGAAATGGAGGAGATAAAGAGCTCGGTAAGAGATTTGAGAAAGGATATTGAGGCTGGAAACTCAAAAATGTTGGAAAGTATGGAAAATATGAATGTTAAATCAATGGAAAATATGGCAAACATTAATGCTGGTAATCAAAAAATTATTGACTGCATTGACATTATACAAAAACGAATTGAGGATGTGCATCAAGAGCTAGTGGTGAGAATTAATAAAGGCGAGGAAGAAACTGAGAAGAAGTTTGAGGCTGTGAATGTAATTGTTTCTTCACATGGAACCGAAATAAAAGACATGGAAACAGTGGTTGAACAAATGGCTGAAGATATGCAGGGAATGAAGCTAGAACTAGACAGCCTCAATAGTCAACTGGCGAAAGTCTCAGATAAATGCCTTGATCTTGAAGCTCGCTCACGACGCCAAAATCTACGAATATTGGGAATAACAGAAGGGGCAGAAGGGGACAACGCTCGTGGGTTCACTGCCAACCTAATCAAACAGGTACTCAATCTACCTGTGGAACCGGAAATTGAAGTGGCACATCGAGTACCGAGATTTAAGCCAAGAGCACAAGCAGATCCAGCCCACCCACGACAGATCATAGTCAAACTTCGGGACATTTCAGCACTTGAAGAGCTGATGAAAAAAAATCAAATATGGAGGGAAGATGACCTTTGGAAAAGACACTATCAAACTCCTTCGGGATTATCCCTTTGAGATCGTTCAAAAGAGAAGAAAGTTTGAACAAACAAGACAGATTCTCTATGGAGTCAAAAATGTTAGATGTGGCGTTTTTTATCCGGCCAGAATGCGCATTACTTTCAAGGGAAAAGAGAAAACTTTCACTAACTCAGACGCATCTTATAAATATGCCAAAGAGATTTTCGCAAAGGCAGAAACAGAAGATTAACCACACCAGCGGGAGGATACGGACATTTTCTTGCCTTTTATTATCTCACAGAGAACACCCGAAGACAAGGGAAGAAACAACACTCTCTAAAAGTTTAAAATTTCCACGTGCGTTTGTCTAGACATCTTATCTCCTTTGGACGCTTTGGAATTTAACTTAAGGACATCCTTTGTTCAGAATGAAGGAAAGACTGATGAGCTAACCAAAGATGAACATCAGAGCCGAATGTGGAAAACACCCCAAGGTCGAATGGCGAATCAAGATTTTAAAACAGTTTTACAAAATATAGAGAATTAATAATAACTAACAATAATAATATAGAAATATAAATGGAAACTAACCTGAACTATATAATGGGTAAAATGTAATAATCTGCTTATAAGGCTGACTAGCTCATATATAGAGATAACTAATTCTTGAATTAAAGTAGATAATATTGAAAGGATAAGTGATATGTAGTTCATGTGAAGAAGGGAGAAGACTCAGGCACCTGGCACAATTCCAGGAGCCTGTTTCTGGTTAACCCTTACAGCTAACAGCTTACTTTTATCAAAGATATAACTAACTATAAATAATTAGTAGATGAAAGTGTTAGATAAATAAATGTCACAGTAGCTGAACACAGATCGGATACTGGCTAATTAAATATATATATATATATATATACAGATATAGATAATGTAACGGGTGAAATTTAGCTGAATTAGAAATGGCACCGCCTTCTTAGGAACAGAATAATAAAAAGAGCGGAGCTAACAGTACATCATCAATTTCGGAAGTCGAATAAATGTCGGACCCCACAGACTTGTGGGAAATGCATTAATGTGTCGACACTTCAGACACTGTAATTTTACCTGTCAAATGTTTTTTTTTATCACAATATGTCACTATTATGTGTTTTTTTTTTTCAAGCAAAAGGGATCTACCAAGGAAGTTAATAATATAAACGCCCCCCAACTATCCAGAGTCCTGAGCTACGGATGCACCGTAATAAATAAAGGTACTAAAATCAGAGAAAATGCAAGATGATAAACAAAAGAAAATGGGAGGAATCAAACTGTGTAGCTGGAATATAAAGGGTATTAATGAAATATTAAAAGGGGCAAAATACTAGCTCAGTTGAAATCATATAACACGGACATTTCTTTTCTACAAGAAACGCACCTTAAACATCAAGACCAGATGAGATTGAGGGCGAAATGGATAGGCCAAACATTTCACTCCTCATACACATCGAAATCCAGAGGCACCGCAATTATTATTCACAAAGGAATACCATTCAAATCAAAGAATATTATATCAGATGAGGAAAGGAGATACCTTATAGTCACAGGAGAGATTTATGCTACGCCAATCACTTTGGTAAACATATATGCGCCCAATTTTGATAATCCTCAATTTTTTAATACAATTCTGAATAAAATCGCAGAATTTAACTACCAAAATGTTATAATTGGAGGAGACTTCAACTGTGCTTTACATCCGTACTTAGATAAATCGATGCAAAAACAAAGAGGTAATATGAAATCTAAAACTAGTGAACTCTTAAATACATATATAAAAAATACAAATATAGCAGACGTTTGGAGGATCGCGAACCCGACTGGAAGGGAATACTTGTTTTATTCAATAGTACATAAAACATACTCACATATAGACTATTTCCTAGTGGATTCAAAACTAATTCCTTATACTCTTAACCCTAAATACCACACCAATACGATTTCAGATCATTCCCCGCTATCTTTTGTTTTAAAACTGGAAGGAATCTCTACGAACAAATCGTTCTAGAGGTTTAACTCGCACATTTTGAAAGACCCACAAGTGAGTATATATCTAAAAAAACAAATGGATCTATTTTTTGAGATAAATGATACACCAGATATTTCACCTACTTTATTATGGGAATCCTTCAAAGCATTTATTAGAGGAGTCATTATCTCGTATCAAGCTTTTCAAAACAAAAAGAATAAAAATGAACAAAGACAATTAGAAGAACTAATCAGACAACTAGATATAGATAATGCTAAAGATCCAACTATGGATAAACATAATAAAATTTTAATACTGAAATTTAAGCTAAATCAATTATTATCAGAGAAGATTATTAGATTATTCCAAATTACTAAACAAGAACGTTTTGAATTTGGGGATAAACCCCATAAACTTTGCACGCCAACTGAAAAAACGGAAAAAAGATCATGCAATTTTAAAGATTAAATCAGATAGAGGGGAATTATTAACACTACCTAATGATATCAATAAAAGATTTGCTCAATTTTATAAGAATTTATACACATCGAAAACGCTAATAGAAAATAATAAAGTTTCAGAATTTTTCAACGATTGTAACCTCCCAAAACTAGAACTGAAGGAACAAGAGGAACTGGGAGCACAAATTACAGCTAAGGAAATAGAAGACACGATAAACACACTTAAGAATGAAAAAACACCAGGACCAGACGGATTCAGTAATGAATTTTATAAATGTTTTTACGACACAGTGACCCCACGTCTACAGAAAATGTATACATTCGCTTGTAAAGAACAAACCTTACCTGAAACACTAGCAGAATCAACGATCACACTAATACTTAAAAAAAGATAAAGATATAGAAGAACCAGGATCATACAGAGCTATTGCTTTGTTAAATACGGATCAAAAAATATTAGCGAAAATACTAGCTAGAAGACTGTCAATATGTCAGTAAATTAATAAATAAGGATCAGACGGGATTTATACCTAAGAGACATTCATTTAATAACCTGAGACGTCTGCTTAACATAATGCACGCTCACAAATCTCAAGAACAAAAGTTATCTATCATTTCATTGGACGCAGAAAAAGTGTTTGATCAAGTAGAATGGGATTATATGTTTAAAGTATTGCAAAAATTTCAAATGGGAGAGAACTTCATCGCATGGATAAAATTATTATATAACAAACCCACGGCTAGAATATTAACTAATAATATACTATCTACGAAATTCCAATTATCAAGGGGCAATAGACAAGGGTGTTCATTATCACTGCTATTATTCGCACTGGTAATTGAACCTTTAGCTGAAAAAATTAGAACACATCCTGACATCTACGGTTATAATACAAAACATTCAAATAACAAAATATCCTTATAAGCAGACGATGTACTACTGTATATCACAAAACCCAAAATCAGTATACCAAACAAATTAAACCTAATTGAGGACTTTGGATCTTTCTCAGGATACAGAATAAACTGGAACAAAAGTGAAATTATGTCGATAAAACCGAAAGACTCAACACATCTTTTGAAATTCCCCTTTAAAATAGCCACAGAAAATTTTAAATACTTAGGAATTGAAATCACTAGAAATTATCATGGTATGTTTAATGCTAATTATAGCCCCTTACTTAAGAAATTAAACAATCTAATTAAATTCTGGAAAATGCTGCCGATGTCTTTAATAGGTCGAATAAATGCTATAAAAATGATATTTTTACCACAAATCCTATATTTATTTCAATCAATTCCAATATATCTTCCAAAAAATGTTTTCAAAAAATTAGACTCAGACATCACAAACTTTATATGGGATTATAAATCCCACAGAATACAAAGAGCACACCTTAGTAAACCAAAAGAGATGGGTGGTCTAGCGCTCCCTAACTTTATGTACTATAATTGGGCGGTAAATATTAAAAATATGATTCACCTGCTGGACAACTCTGCCCAGCAGGTGGATTGGATTATAATGGAGAGAGAGGACTGCGCTCCTGGTAATACAGGAGCGACTCTCCTCTCACCAACGAATTTGAATAACAAAAATTATAATAAAAATCCAATGATACATAGTACAATTAGAACTTGGAAACAAATAAAACAGAACTTAAAATTAAGAAATCTATCTCTGCTAATGCCAATAGCCAATAACCCTTCGTTTAAACCCTCAATTATAGATAAATCATTTACACAATGGGAAAGAATAGGAATCGAAATGCTCGGAGACTTGTATGAATTAGGAAAATTATTACCATTTCAACAATTACAACTGAAATATAATTTGAAAAATAATCAATATTTCAAATATCTTCAAATCCGTGACTATCTGAAAAAATATACAAAAGACTATTATAACATGCCCCCAGACTTATTAGATGAAGCCATGAAGATAAAGGCTGAATCAGCAAATCTAATATCATACTTATATAATATTATTTTGAATATAGAAATACCTACAACCGATAATATTAGAAGAGACTGGGAACAAGAACTAGCTATAAAAATTTCAAAAGAGAGCTGGGATAAACACTTACTATACGTGCATAAATGCTCGATCAACGTACGACATACTCTAATCCAATATAAAACATTACATAGATTATATTATTCAAAAACTAAAATAAATAAACTTTTCCCCAATGTCTCACCCATTTGAGATAAATGTCAGTCACAAGAAGCGAACATAGCGCACTCTTTTGTTTTTGTATAAATATTAAAAAATTCTGGAACGAAATATTTGAAATCTTCACAAAATTATTTAAAACAAAACTACTACCCAAAGCAGAATGGATCATTTTTGGAATATCGGAAGGTAACCCAGAATTAAATATGTTTCAAAAGAACTTACTTAATTATGGGCTAATAATGGGAAAAAAGCTTATACTCAAATTTTGGAAAAATGCTCCAATACCAACAACAAAAATGTGGATTTCAAACATGTTCGAAACACTACACTTGGAAGAGATGAGACTCCTCCTAGCAGGCAAAGCAGATCACTTCCAAAAGACGTGGTCTGCATTTAAGGAACTATTACAAGCATAAGGTACAATAATAAGTTAAAACATAAAGTCTACCAGGATCTGGTAATGGGGGATATAAAATAAACTTTTAATAAAAACACGATTGGTATATCCTTTTTTGCGGAGTTTTGTGTTACAATAGAGCGATTGATTTTCCTTTCCTCTTTTTTTTCTTTTCTTTCTAGGGTCTTATTTCTTTTCTTTTCTTTCTAGGGTCTTATTTCTTTCTCCCAACACTTTCCTGCACCTTCACGATTCTTGCTTACTTTCCTTACTTCTTTTATTTCTATCTTTTTTAAAGCTCAAAAAATGAAGTGGTACAACATAATGTAATAAGATATATGCGATGTATTAATGTAATTTACTGTACTGCTAATAAAAATAAAATTTAAAAAAAAAAGAAAAAAAAAAAAGCCTGATGTCAGCCATCACATCGTTTTCTCCTCGTTCCATGGACAAATACGGAGATGACCACAACCTTTGTAAACAAGTCATAAGACCTGCCATAAATCCTACATTGAGGGGATGTGCATACCCCAGCCACTGAGCCAGACCCACTGCTCTTTGGCAAAAACCTCATAAAGCATATGTAAGAGGTTTTACAAAACTTTCGGCTCATGAGGGCAGGGCCGGGACGAGCAAATCAAAAACAGTAATTCCTATGCAGCAGCACCCCATCGCGTCCATCAGTCAACGTCTACAAGGTCGGACTGATGAAAGCTCGGGGTCCGCATTCTATCACCGAAAGTCTTCTTTAGACCAGGGCCCAGAGTGGACCCCATGGAAAATGTGACACCCCCCAACGTCACCGCCACATCAGACACCATGCAACACTAGTTGGACCAGCAGGAAACAGAAGAATACCCATAACTATAGAGGTAGGTGGGTCTGGTTCCTACCAGTATATAGAGTAATACTAACACATGGAGTCTATCACGAGTGATCAGTATATACTCAATGGCATTAGTGAATACAAATACATTTCATACTAGAAAAATTGTCACCAGGTCAACATTCACCCCAGAGGGTATTTTTCCCCTCTCCGTTAAAGAAACAAGAGGGACAAGCTGAACTGGTGAGACTAATTACAAAGGGTGTCATGGGAAAACCTGAACCCTTGCAATTCGTATCAAATATATTCACTAAACCCCAAAAAGATGGTGGATGTTGCATCATCATTGACTTAACTTCATTAAATATGTTTGTTAAGTATATACATTTCAAAATGGAACCGGTTGTTACTGCCAAACAACTAAATTCCAAAGGATACTTCATGGCAAGCATTCATCTTATAGATGTTTACTATTTAGTACCATTCACAAGGATCATTGCAGATTTACCTGGATGGGGCAGCTATAGCAGTTTAAAGCATTACCCAATGGGTACACACCAGCCAAGAGTGTCACCAAGACACTAAAACCAGCTCTGGCAATATTCAGAAGACAAAAACATATTGTCATGGCATATCTTGATGATATCCTAAATGGTAGGCAAGACCATGAAATTGACTATGTTAGCTGTTCAGCTACCAAACAGTTATTCGAAACCCTGGGGTTGTCTTACATCCAGATAAATCTAAGTTGAAGCCATCCACTATCATGGACTGCTTGGGCTTCACAATTAATTCAGTCTACGTGACTGTAACATTGCCAAGAGACAAAATAGTTGAATTGGCACAATCATGCAACAATTTAATAGTTAACAAACTACCAACTATTCGACAAGTAACTGAGTAGTTGGGAAAATGGTAGCAGCATTTCCGGCTACATAATTTAGACCTTTGTACCAAAAACGACATACAGGTCATTATGATCATTTCATGAAGTTACCCACTGTAAGTAATATCAGAACTACAGTGGTGGGCAAAAAACGTTTGACATAGTTTTCAGCCTATTATCATCACTAACCCTACGTCAGTTATCCAAACAGATGACAGTGCTCAAGGCTGGGGAGCAACTAACTCTATATCCAGCACAAGTAGTAGATGGACTAACCCAGAATCATCGTTACCACTTACACTTATAATTAATGGGAATTAATTATCTAGAGATGTTGGGTGACTTTTATTTTTTAAAAGCATATGCATAAATATGCATCACTTGCATGTACGGTTATAAATAGATAATACTACAGTGGTGGCCTACATTAACCATATGTGCGGCATAAAATCGGTATCATGCGACAAGTTGGTCAACACAATTTGGCAATGGTGTGTCCAAAGACATATTTGGCTATCAGCAACTTACCTGCCAGGTAAGCTTAATACAGTGGCAGACACCAGGTCACGTAAATTTAATGACAACATCGAATGGATGTTAAAACCCCCCAAAAAAATGTTCATAAAAGTTATCAAGCAATATGGCATGCCAGATATCGATTTATTTGCATCAAGGCTAAATCACCAGATACCTACGTATGTCGCTTGGGAACCAGACCCTGAGGCAGCAGCGGTAGTTGCGTTAGCACTGGATTGGGGAAATTCTTCTTCTATGCATTTCCTCCCTTCCGCCTCATCAGTCGGGGACTACGCACAGTACAAATGGACTCAGGTATTTTGATAGTACCCGAATGGCCTACACAGCCATGGTTCCCAATACTCCATGACATGGTTGTTGAAACTCCGATGGTATTCCCCAGTGACCCACAGTTATTAACACCCAGTGTCGGGCACAAGCCACCCGTGCCATGAAAAAATCAAACTCCTGGGTTGCAGATTCTCCACAAACCACTTCTGAGACTGGGATTATCATAACAAACCGTCGACACCATGTCAGCATCCCTCCGAACATCCACTAAAAAACAGCACTTGACCAGCATCAAAAAATGGGAGAAGTACTGCTTGGATACAGGGACCACCTACTCAACCGCTACAGTTACCAACATACAGGAATTCCTGGCGAACCTTGACCACGATGAAGGACTCAGCTACAGAGCCATCAACACAGCTAGAAGTGCCCTGCCTGTCTATTTAAAACCAGCTCCAGGACAACAGGCCATGGGGTCCCACCAGCTGGTGGTCAAACTAATGAAGGGTATTTACAACTCTACCCCCCTAGACCAAGGTACACCCATATATGGGATGTCAGTGTGGTCCTGACATACCTCAGGGGATGGCCACCAGCCAGATCCCTCAACCTGGAACCATCTATGCTCAAAACACTAATGTTGATGGCACTTGTATCTGCACAGAGGGTCCAGTCACTACACCTATTGCGACTGGACACCATGCTCACAGCTCCAGACCAGATCTCTGTCATTATCCAGGGAATGATCAAACAGAGCAGACCAGGAACACCTAATCCAGTTGTGGAATTCCGGGCTTACCCATCAGAAACGGTTATGTGCCATGACCACCTACTATCCTACATAGACACAACCAAAATATTTGAGGGAGATGAAAAGCCTTGTGGGTCAGTCACAAAACACCTTATGGTCGGGTGACGAGCCAAACCATTTCAAAATGGCTCAAGCAGGTGCTAAAAGCTGCTGGGATAAACACTAACATGTACAAATTTTATTCCACCAGGGCAGCATCCACGTCGATGGCTAAAAGTATGGTTGTGCTTATAGACCACATCCTGGCTACAGCAGGATGGTCGGGGGAAAGACCGTTCAGAAATGTTATAATATTTTGCCATTGGCAAAACCTGTTTTATTTGCAGAAAAGATTTTAGAGACTGAAAATATTTAATTTAAGCCCAGGGGAGCAATTTAATTTCTTTGTTGTTATTGTTAAAAAATACCATTGTGTTTTTCTACAAACAGATTCATTGGTTGATTACGATAACACACTTCCTCCCTCAAGGACTTCGGCAGTGCATGAAATAATACCTGTTACACAGTTTGAAATCACAGAGCTTTGAAGTCTTCACGTAGTCACTCACGTGACTCCGAAGTAAAATAATAAGATTAAATGAGATCTTACCAGTTTGAAGTTTGATCTGTATTTTATGAGGAGTTACGATGAGGGATTACGTGCTCTCCGCTCCCACCCTCATTAATATGGGTCAAAATGTTAAACTGATGTCTCCTTTTCTTTACTATGTTTACTTCAATAACTGTGTCTATCTGTGATTCCACACCGCTGCTTTGAAGTATGCCGCGCATGCGTGCTGAGCGGGTTCTTCACGTAATCCCTCATCGTAACTCCTCATAAAATATAGATCAAACTTCAAACTGGTAAGTTCTCGTTTAATCTTACTATTATAGGCCGGTTAGTCTGACATTGATGGTGGGGAAGATGCTGGAGTCAATCATAAAAAATAAAATGGCGGCACATTTGGATAGCAGTAACGGGATCGGTCCGAGTCAGCATGGATTTATGAAGGGGAAATCATGCTTGACTAATCTTCTGGAATTTTGTGAGAATGTAACTAGGAAAATGGTCAAGGGAGAGCCTGTGGATGTAGTGTACCTGGACATTCTGAAAGCATTTGATCAGGTCCCACATAGGAGATTAGTGGGCAGAATTAGGGCACATGGTATTGGGGGTAGAGTGCTAACATGGGTAGAAAATTGGTTGGCAGACAGGAAACAAAGAAAAGGGATTAACAGGTCCCTTTCAGAATGGTAGGCAGTGACTAGTGGGGTACCGCAAGGCTCGGTGCTGGGACCGCAGCTATTTACAATCTACATCAATGATTTATATGAAGGGATTCAAAGTAACATTAGCAAATTTGCAGATGACACAAAGCTGGGTGGCAGTGTGAACTGTGAGGAGGATACTATGATAATGCAGGGTGACTTGGACAGGTTGGGTGGTGGGTGATTTGGCAGATGCTTGGCAGATGAAGTTTAATGTGGATAAATGTGATGTTATCCACTTTGGTAGAAAAAAAATGAAGGCAGATTATTATCTACATGGTGTCCAGCTGGGAAAAGGGGAGTACAACGGGATCTGGGGGTCCTTGTTCTTCAGTCTATGAAAGTAAGCATGCAGGTACAGCAGGCAGTGAAGAAAGCAAATGGCATGTTGGCCTTCATAACACGAGGAGTTGAGTATAGGAGCAAAGAGGTCCTTCTGCAGATGTATAGGGGCCTAGTGAGACCACACATGGAGTATTGTGTGCAGTTTTGATCCCCTAATTTGAGGAAGGACATTCTTGCTATTGAGGGAGTGCAGCGTAGGTTTACAAGGTTAATTCCCGGGATGGCGGGGCTGTCATATGCTAAGAGGATGGAGGGGCTGGGCTTGTGCACTCTGGAGTTTAGAAGGATGAGAGGATATCTTATTGTAACATATAAGATTATTAAGGGTTTGGACACACTAGAGGCAGGAAAATTGTTCCCAATGTTGGGGGAATCCAGAACCAATGGCCACAGTTTAAGAATAAGTGGTAAGGCATTTGGAACGGAGATGAGGAAACACTTTTTCACTCAGAGAGTTGTCAGTCTGTGGAATTCTCTGCCTCTTAGTGTGGTGGAGGCCGGTTCTCTGGATACTTTCAAGAGAGAGCTTGAGTGAGCTCTTAAAGTCAAGGGATGTGGGGAGAAGGCAGGAACGTGGTACTGATTGTGGCTGAACAGCCATGATCACATTGAATGGCAGTGCAGGCTCAAAGGGCCGAATGGCCTTCTCTTGCACCTATTGTCTATTGTTTATAAAATTTTAAATCACTGTAGATTGGACAAAAGCCAAACGCTAGGGTTTGCAGAAGAACAATGTGTGGAGTGTGTCAGTGATTGCTTCATAGAGCAGTAGAATCTACCCGGAAACAGGTTGTTTTCAATTTGGTCATGAGTAACGTTGAATGATTAAATAGAGATCTTGTGGTTGAAGGCACCTAAGGAGGGGCTGACCATAATATGAAATAATAGCAGATGCAATTGGAAAGTGACACCATAGGACCAAAACCAGTGTCTTTATCTTAAACAAGGGAAATTATATTGGTATGAAGTTAGAGTTCATATGGTCATAAGTGATACGCACAGAATTAGGCCATTCAGCCCCTCAAGTCTACTCCGTCATGGCTGGTATATCTCTTGCTGTTAACCCCATTCTCCTGCCTTCACCCCCTTCCCCCTGACACCCAGACCAATCAAGAATCTCTCTATCTCTGCCTTAAAAATGTCAATTGACTTGGCCTCCACAACCTCCTGTGGCAAAGAATTCCACGGATTCACCTCCATCTGAATAAAGAAATTCAATAGACAATAGGTGCAGGAGTAGACCATTTGGCCCTTCGAACCAGCACCGCCATTCACTGTGATCATGGCCGATCATCCAAAATCAGTACCCCGTTCCTGCCTTCTCCCCATATCCCTTGACTCCGCTATCTTTAAGAGCTCTATCTAACTCTCTTGAAATCATGCAGAGAATTGGCCTCCATTGCCTTCTGAGGCAGAGAATTCCACAGATTCACAACTCTCTGGGTGAAAAAGTTTACCATTCTAAATGGCCTACCCCTTATTGTTAAACTGTGGCCCCTGATTCTGGACCCCGCCCAACATCGGGAACATGTTTCCTGTCTTTAGCGTATACAATCCCTGAATAATCTTATATGTTTCAATAAGATACCCTCTCATCCTTCTAAATTCCAGTGTATACAAGCCCAGTCACTCCATTCTTTCAACATATGCCAATCCCGCCATCCCGGGAATTAACCTCTTGAACATACGCTGCACTCCCTCAGTCATGCCTCCTCATCTCCTTCCTCAAGGAAACGTCCTTTAATTCTGAGCCATGACCTCTAGTCCTAGACTCACTACAATACAATACAATACAATACAATACAATACAATACAATACAATTTATTTGTCATTTGAACCCCATTGAAGTTCAAACAAAATGTTGTTTCTACAGTCATACACACAAGAAAGAACCAAAACACAACACAATTTACACAAACATCCATCACAGCGCATCTCCTCCTCGCTATGATGGAAGGCAAAGACTTATCTCTCCCCTGCACTTCCCATTCCCCTCCCGATGTCAGAGTCAAAGTCAAAGCCCCCGGCGGGCGATGATAATTGCCCCGCGGCCATTAACGCCGCGCCGGATGATGCAAGGCACGCTCCGTGTCTTGTTGTTGGAGCCCCGGCGGGCGCTAGCAAAGTCCCGCAGCCATTCCAAGCCACGCCGGGCGATGATGTAAGCCGCCGCTCCAGGTACTCTTCAACCCCGCAAGTCGCCGTTGCGGAAGCCACGGAAAGCAGTCTCCCAGCAGGGACCCGTGGGCTCCCGGTATCACTGTCCACCAGACCGGCGGTAAACCTCCGAATCCCCGGGGTCAGGTCGCAGCAGCGCGCCACCACCGCTCCTCCCGCTCCGAACTCGGCCAGCTCCGCGATGGTGAGTAGGTCCGCAGGCTCCGCGACTGGAGCCCCAGGTCGTTCCTGCTGGAGGCCGCTCCACGGTGCTCGGCCCCAACGACAACGGAGACCCGACAGGGAAAAAGGTCGGGTTCTCCTTACAGGGGATATATTTTAGTGGAAACATCCTCTCCACATTCACTCTATCCAAGCCTTTCACTATTCTCTCCCTGTTCAGCTAGCTCTACAAACCTGTGAACAGGCACACACCTTTTTGTTCCTCCACTCAATATCATTCCACTTGCTTTATTGGAGTTTTCTGCAGTGGATTTGGAAAAGAAGTAAAGAGACATGAACAATGGCAGATACTCATACAGCCGGTCTATAAGGTTCAGTAGGACTTTATCCCAACTAGGTTTGGGTAACAAAGGAGGTCAATATAAAATGTTAAATTGAAAAGAAGGGTATTCATAGAGGAAAAAGCTGGTGATAAAGTAAGTAAGTAAGTTTATTGGCCAAGTATTCACATACAAGGAATTCTCGGGTGGGCGGCGCGACTCATGTCGCAGCGGCCTCTGCAGTCCGTCTGTCTTTTTATTATTTTTTGTCTCGTTTGAATGTAGTTTTTATTTATTTTTTAACTGGGTATGTGTGTGGGGGGCGGCGGGTGGGGAAACTTTTCCCTGTAAGGAGAACCCGACCTTTTCTCTGTCGGGTCTCCGTTGTCGTTGGGGCCTAGCACCGTGGAGCGGCCTCCAACCTGAACGACCTGGGGCTCCAGTCATGGAGCTGTAGACCTACTCACCATCGTGGAGCTGGCCGAGTTCGGAGCGGGTGGAGCTGTGGTGGCGCGCGGCTGCGACCCGACCCCGGAGATTCGGAGGCTCCAACCGCAGGTCTGGTGAACGGTGACACCGGGAGCCCGCGGGTCCCTGCTGGGAGACCGCTTTTCGGAGCTTCCGCAACAGCGACTTCTCCCGCCCGAGTTGCGGGGTTGAAGAGTACCTGGAGCGGGGCCTTACATCATCGCCCGGCGCGGCTTTAAATGGCCGCGGGACTTGTTAGCGCCCGCCGGGGGCTCCAACACCACGACCCGGAACGTGGCCTTGCATCGCCCGGCTCGGCTTTAATGACCGCGGGACACTTACCATCGCCCGCCGGGGGATTTGACTCTGACATCGGGAAGAAAATGGGGAGTGCAGGGGAGAGATAAACCTTTGCCTTCCATCGCAGCGAGGAGGAGATTCGCTGTGATGGATGTTTGTGTCAATTATGTTGTGTCTTGGTTCTTTTCCTTGTGTGTATCACTGCGGAAACCAAATTTCGTTTGAACCTCAATGAGGTTCAAATGACAACAAATAAATTGTATTGTATTGTATTGTATTGTATGCCTGGTGCTCCGCCCACAAGTAACAACTTGACAACAGTGACAGTTATGAATGACTCAGAAAACTCTAAACATTAATAATAATAAAACATTAATTATAAAACACCATTGATCAAGCATATGAGCCAACAAAATACCAGATCAAAGGGAGCCTACAGATTTTTGGTTGTTGAGTAGAACAACTACTCGTGGATAAAAACTGTTTGTATGTCTGGCTGTGGCAGCTATGACAGTCCGGAGTCACCTTCCAGAGGGAAGTGATTCAAAGAGTTTGTGGCCAGGGTGAGAGGGGTCAGAGATGATCTTGCCCACTCGCTTCCTGGCCCTTGCAGTGTACAGTTCATCAATGGAGGGAAGGTTGCAGCCAATAATCTTCTCTGCTGATTGGACGATTCGCTGCAGCCTCCGGATGTCGTGCTTGGTGGCTGAGCCAAACCAGACCATGATGGAGAAGGTGAGGACAGACTCTATGATGGCCGTGTAGAATTGGACCATCATTGCCTGTGGCAGATTGTGCTTCCTCAGCTGCCGTGGGAAGTACATCCTCTGTTGTGTGGAATCAATGGTAGCCCCCCCCACTTAAGGTCCTTGGAGATGATGGTTCCCAGGAACTTAAAAGACTCCACAGCTGTAACTGTGGTGTTGTTGATGGTGAGTGGGGTGAGGGGAGGGGGAGGTCTCCTAAAGTCTACAATCAATTCCACTGTCTTAACAGCATTGAGCTCTAGGTTGTTGCGATGGTACCAGAACGCCAGCTGTGTCACATCCTGTCGGCAGTTTCCTCCACATCCTGGATCAGTCCAACCAGGGTTGTGTCATCCGCAAACTTGAGAAGCTTGACAAGCAGAGGACTGTGAGGTTTCTTTTTTCAAATCCAACAGCGATAAACCAAAGAAGCTCACACAAATTGAGAAATCTAATTTTGGGAAATATACGTGGGTAATATCATTACAAACATTAGGGGTTTCTATGGATATATAAACTGGAAGAAGGCAGTCCATCCAAACCTACCTGATCTTCCGGTTGTTAAACACTTTAACTCCCCCTCCCATTCCCACACTGACCTTTCTGTCCTGGGCCTCCTCCATTGTCAGAGTGAGAACCAACACAAATTGGAGGAACAGCACCTCATATTTCGCTTGGGCAGCTTACACCCCAGCTGTTTGAGTATTGACTTCTCTAGCTTCGAGTAACCTTTGCTTTCCTTCTCTCTCCATCCATCCCCCTTCCTTGTTCTCGGACCGGTCTGTTTGTCCCCCTGATCTCTGTGTGCTTCGTTGTCACCTTCATCGAGCTAACAATGCTCTATTCTACATTTTCCTTGAACCTCATCTCCTTTGATGTCTTGTTTTCACACGTCACACTTCCTTATCTCTGTGTCTCCCTCTCCCCTGACTCTCAGTCTGAAGAAGGGTCTCGACCCGAAACATCACCCATTCCTTGTATCCAGAGATGTGTCCTGTCCCAGTGGGTTACTCTAGCATTTTGTGTCTATCATCGGTTTTGGATTGAATAGCTCAATGTCTGTTTTGGTAAGAAATACACTTCAATGCAAAGGTAACTGATTATCCATACAATACTAGAGGATAGTCAGCAAATATTAAAGTTATTGGTGCAAAATTATGCAATTGTTCACAATGATTCATTGTGACATGACTAATTATTTGAACTGCGTAGATTCCATGGGCTGTCAGGGTGAACAACTTGGTATTTGGGCCGTGAGATTGAAACATCACCCATTCCTATTCCCCAGAGATGCTGCCTGTACCACTGAGTTACTTCAGCATTTTGTGTCGAAATTAGCAGGTGGTTCAGCAGTAGAGTTGCTGCCTTACAATGCTTGCAGTGCCAGAGACAAGTGTTCGATCCCGACTACGGGTGCTGTCTTTACGGAGTTTGTACGTTGACTCGTGCAGGTTTGTAGGTTAATTGGTTTGGTATAAGTGTAAATTGTCCCTAGTGTGTGTGTGTAGGTCAGCATCAGTGTGCGGGGATCGTTGATCGGCACAGACTTGATGGGCCGAAAGGTAGTTTCCACAATGTATCTCTCAACTAAACTAAACTAAACTGAAGAAGAGTTGTTGAGTGCAGTCAAACCATGAACGCATTGGATATCAGGGCAGGCATGAGAAAAAGCCAGCCGGCCTAATTCTGCTTCCATTTTCTTGTGTTCCTGCTTCAGAGTGAGTGATCCCTGCTGAGGAAGGCATCGTTCCAAGATTCAGCAGAAGTTTGGTTACCTAGCCATCCATCTGTCATTGGATAGCAATGATAATATCATGTTTGACGCAGCACCCTGGGGAACGAGTTGTCCAATATACATTCACTTGGACTCGCATCCCATCATAAGGGAGAAACTGGTAGTTGCAGGTGAGGTGGGAAGATTTGGGTAAGCTGCCCATTAAATGGCCAATTGTTTAGTTTAGTTTAGAGATAACAGCGCGAAAACAAGGCCTTCGGCCCAACGACTCCGCACCGACCAGCGATCCCTGCACACTAACACTACCCTACACACACTAGGGACAATTATTATATTAATAACAAGCCAATTAACTTACAAACTTGTATGTCTTTGGAGTGTAGGAGGAAGCCGAAGTTCTCAGAGAAAACCTACGCAGGTTACGGGGATAACGTACAAACCCTGTACAGACAGCACCCGTAGTCGGGATTGAATCTGGGTCGCTGTGCTACAAGTGCTGTAATGAGTTCATTCAAGAGCTCTCCCGTGTTAAAAAAAATTCAAACTCGTGGTAAGCACGGAGAATGAACGTAGCGGGTACGTCGGAGCTCGGGGAAGTTTCTTAGCGGCTCGTAATGCTAACGGCAGGTACTCGGGAAGACTTGCTAATGGCAGGTAAGCTCGGGAAGAATCGTGAAGATTTTTTAACATGTTGAAAAATATCCACGAGAGCCCCGAGTACCGGCGAGCGGCCATTATCGTTAATCTCCGAGTTCGAATCAGGGCAAACACGGAAGAACTCGTTGAATGAACTCGTACCGTGGGACAGGGCTTTAAGGCAGCAACTCTACCACTCCGCCACTGTACTACCCTAATTAACTGCCCTTTGTAGGGTAATTGGCTTTGTAAATTGCCCCTGTAGGATACGAAAGTGGGATAACAGAAAATAGTGTATGGTTGAACGATAGTTGTCGTGGACCATCAATGGCGAAGAGCCTGTTTCCACGCTGTATCTCTAAACTAAATGAAATCTTGATTATCAATTCTTTCCTCATTCTCCCATGTTATTGCTCTTGTACGCTGCCACCAACTCTGACTTAATTCTATCTCAGTTGCTTATTCTGTTGGTGTATTTCAGTACCTTTTGTGCACTGCTTCAGATGGCAGTACAATCTTTACACCATTCTGCTCTTTTGCATTCATTGTTGTAGTTTCTGATGTATTTATCTGTAATGTATGCTGTCAACTCTGTAAGCTGCACGCAAACAATGAATTTTACTACACCCTGCTGTGTATGACAATAATATAATCTCAATCTGAATCGAAATCTATCATTTCTTCTCGAGTTATTGAGCATCCCATCCTTGGGGCCCTCACCACCTCCCTATTTAGCCGAAAACCCTGTCTATGACAACATTATTCATAGGCTTCACCAGGGTACTGGTCCCCGCACAGTTCAGGTGAAACCCATCCCAAGAACCAGCAAGACAAGACATAAGGTGCTCAGCGGATGAGACAGTATCTCAGGAGCCTCAGAATTAAAGGGCACTCTTTTAGAAAGGAGGTGAGGAGGAACGTCTTTAGTCAGAGGGCAGTTAATCTGTGGGACTCATTGCCACAGATGGCCATGGAGACCAAGTCAGTGGATAGTTTTAAGGCAGAGATAGACAAGTTCTTGATTAGAACGGGTGTCTAGGGTTATGGGGAGACAACAGGAAAATGGGATTGGGGGCCGAGATCAGCCATGATTAAATGACGTAGTAGACCCAATGGACCGAATGGCCTAATACTACTCCTATAACTTGTGAACTTGTGGGAAAGGTGACTTTTCAGTGTGGTACCCTTCTTCAGTCTGAAGATAGGTCCTGACCTGAAACGTCGCCTGCCCATATTCTTGTGAGATGCTGTCTGATCTGCTGAGGTACTCCAGCACTCTGTATCTTCTTTTGTAAACCAGCATCTGCAGTTCCTTGTTGCAATCAAGGACCAACAATCTCCTTCTCCACAACTGGGGAACCCATTTCTCTCACTCCAAACTTTGAAACATTCATTTCCCTCTTAATCCTCTTTACCCTCTGCCAATTTGCATGTGGCTCAGTCAATAATATGGAGATAATCACTCTTCTACACCAAGTCCTTCTCCAGACAAGAAGATGTCCATAACTCTAGCATTAGGCGGGCCCTCGGGACTCTGTCTTTGCATCAGAGATGCGATGTCATATGTTGATAGAATGGAGCGGCTGGGCTTGTGTACTCTGGAATTTAGAAGGATGAGAAGGAATCTTATTGAAACATATAAGATTATTATGGGATTGTACACTCTGGAGGCAATAAATATGTTACCAATGTTGGGGGAGTCCAGAACCAGGGGCCACAGTTGAAGAATAAGGGGTAGGCCATTTAGAATGGAGATGAGGAACAATCTTTTCACCTAGAGAGTTGTGAATCTGCAGAATTCTCTGCCTCGGAAGGCAGTGGAGGCCAAACGACTGGATGTTTTCAAGAGGGAATTAGATAGAGCTCTTAAAGATGGTGGAGTCATGGGATATAATGAGAAGGCAGGAATGGGGTACTGATTCTTCCCATACCCTCTTTGCAGCTTAAAACTAACTTGATTTCTCATGGAAGATCAGCCATGATCACAGTGAATGGCGGTGCTGGCTTAAAGGGCCGGATGGTCTACTCCTGCACCAATTGTCTATTGTCTATTATCAGAGAAGAGTGATTCTTACCATGATAATACCATCCCCTTTGACTACTTTGTTTGGAGTCACAGGACTATGCAGCACGGAAACGGATCCCACAGCCCAACATGACCATGACGACTAAGATGCCCCATCCACACCAGTCCCATTTACCTGCATTTGGCCCAAATTCCACAAAAGATTTCCTATCCATCGCACACCTTGGAATTGCTGATATAGTACATTATTTTCCCTTGTTTCTCTTTTCTCTCCTGCACAGGAACACTGTCTTCTCTCCACCCCTGTCCTATGAGCGCACATCCACATGCATAAGTGTGTGTACATGTATATATATACACACACACGCTTCTTGAAATACATTTGTGGCACACTTAGATAAAGTGGCAACGTGGGGTGAAGGATGTGGGGGTTATTATCCTTCATGCACTTAAAAGCTACTGTGGAAAATTAGTTCGATGCCAGATGGTATACTTTCTTAGTAGCAAAAGCGTGTTGAACAGATGGTCTAACGTGGAGAATTGCTGAAATCCTTTGGAAAGCAATGTATAAATCTATGAAGAAAGGCTACTTTCCAGTTGGTAAGTTACTGGCTAAATGGACTTGTAACGCATGATAAAATACAGTTACCTGAGAGGCTGGCTGATAGCATTGGCTGATAGCACGGTGACTGGATGTAATGGGTTTTCTCCAACCTTTAGCTTTGTTGTTCCAAACTGGTTGGTCTGAAACCAAGAGATACATCAGAGACTGCAGATGCTGGGAACTTCAGACAAGCAAAAGTGCCGGAGGAACTCAGCGGGTCAGGTGACATCTGGGGAGGTAATGGAAAGGCGACATTTCATGCCGGAATCCTCCCTCAGACTCTAAAGCTGTGTTTTATTAATTCCCAGTGACCTGCATTATGAGAGGTCAGATCCAATGTCGAGCTCTCCCCTCTGGAATCATAAGGTCATAAGGTCATAAGTGATAGGAGTAGAATTAAGTCAATCGGCCCATATAGTCTACTCCGCCATCCAATCATGGCTGATCGATTTCTCCCTCCTAACCTCATTCTCCTGCCTTCTCCCCATAACCTCTGACACCCGTACTAATCAGGAATCTATTTATCTGTAGGGCGGCGCGGTGGCGCAGAGATAGAGTTGATGCCTGACAGTGCTTGCAGTGCCAGAGACCCGGGTTCGATCCCGACTACGGCTTCAGTCTGTATTGAGTTTGTACGTTCTCCCCGTGACCTGCGTGGGTTTCTTCCAAGATATTTGGTTTCCTCCCACACTCCAAAGACGTACAGGTATGTAAGCTAATTGGCTTAGTGTATGTATAAAATTGTCCCTAGTGTGTATAGGATAGTGTTAATGTGTGGGGATCGCGGGTGGGGCGAAGGGCCTGTTTCCGCGCTGTATCTCTAAACTTTTTTAATTTTTATTAGTACGGTAAATTACAATAATACACAACACATATGTCTTAATAAATTTTTTGTACCGCTTCATTTTTTGATCTTTAAGAAAAAGATAGAAGTAAAGGTAGTAAGGAAAGTGCGCAAGAGTCGTGAAGGTGCAGGAGAGTGTTGGGAAAAGAAAGCCCCTTAGAAAAGAAGTTAGAGAAGGAAGTAAAGAAAGAAAGTAGACCCTAGAAAAGAAGGAAAAAGAAAGTAGAAACAATCGCTCTATTATAACATTAAACTCCACAGAAAGGGGACTACCAACCAAGTCTGTTTTTGTTGTTTTACCCCCCCGTTGCCAGATCCTGATACCATTTATTTATTTATTTATTTTTAAAATTACTATTGCACCTCATGCTTGTAATAGTCCCAAAAACGTAGACCACTAAACTAAACTAAAAAGTAAACTCTGCCTTAAAAATATCCATTGACTGGTATATCCCTTTTTAGCGCGGTATTTATGATAGAGCTTTGTTTCTTTTTCTTTTTTTTTTTCTATGGCCAATTTCTTAACTTTCTTCTCTAATTCTTTGTTTAATGGGTTTTTCTTTTTGATCACTCTTTTACACTAACACGACTCTATCTCTCTTTCTTTACTTTCGTTATTTCTATCTTTCCTCAAAGCTTAAAAAATGAAGGGGTACAATAAATGTAATAAGGTATAAGTGGCTTGTACTACTGTAACTTACTGTACTTCTAATAAATAAAAATATTTAAAAATATATATATATATATATCCATTGGCCTCCACAGCCTTCTGTGGCAAAGAATCCCACAGATTCACCACCCTCTGACGGAAGAATCCAGGGCCGTGACCGGCAGGAGCCGGAGCTCAATTAAACGGTAACTTCTCTAACTTGACTTGAAATCAATGAGCAGAAATTACTTCAGAGGCCTCCTATTCCCTAACATGAGATTTGATCAAATATTAAATGGTAAAGATATTGTACAGATCCTGACACTGGCTCTGCATCTGACAGGAAATATTTATTCTGTTCCTCTGGGACCAGTGCCGAGTGCTTCAGTTTATACGTTCCAGTTATGTCTAACGAGCTTGGCCATAAATCGACTGATCGCAACTGGCCTGCAGACTTTTACAAAATCATAAATTCAATAGGCTACAAACCATGAGTGCAATAAAATGTTATGATTTAAATACGAATGGAGGCTTTAATATGATAGCGTAGCATTGGAAGGTGAAGGGGAGAGGGTGAGGGGGTGGGGGGGGGAGGGGAGAGGGGGGGGAGGGGGGGGGGGGGGGGGGGAGGGGGGAGAGACGAGAGAATTTATTTCCTACACAGAAATGCAGATTACTTCGGTTGCCCCTACTGCTCTTTCTCTGTTCATAGTGGCTCTGAACTCCACATAAATCGGTGTTGGGCAATATATAATGCATTATGGAGTTTTTATCTTTAGCAAAAGGATGTGGAAATGAATCAGATATAAAAGTTATATCCCTACTTTTTAAGTGGACGTATTAACAATTTGCTGAAATCATTGAGAAGACGTTGCTTTTTGTATACCGTCCAGAGAAGGTATTTACCTGTAGTTTTGCCATCACAAACAGTGGCCAGCAGCATAATCAAGGGTGAGTTGCACCCTGACAACTCCCTCTTTTCCCCTCTCCCATTAGGCAAAAGGTATAGAAGTGCTGGCGGTCACGGTGGCGCAGCGGTAGAGTTGCCGCCATACGGTGAATGCAGCGCCAGTGTTCGATCGCGACTACAGGTGCTTGTCTCTACAGAGTTTGTACATTCTCCCCGTGACCTGCGTGGGTTTACTCTGAGATCTTTGGTTTCTTCCCACACTCCAAAGACGTAGAGGTTTCTAGGTTAATTGGCTTGGTAAATGCAAATATTGTCCCTACTGGGTGTAGGAGAGTGTTATGGCCCTTGTCCCACGGTACGAGTTCATTCCAAGAGCTCTCCCGAGTTTGCCCTGATTCGAACTCGGAGATTTACGGTAAAGGCCACCGTCGGTACTCGGGGCTCTAATGGACATTTTTCATCATGTTAAAAAATCTTCACGAGTCATCCCGTGCTTACCTGCCATCAGCAAGTCTTCCCGAGTAACTGCCGTTAAGAGCCGTCCCCGAGCTGCGATGTACCCGCTACGTTCATTCTCCGTGCTTACCATGAGTTTGATTTTTTTTAAACTCGGGAGAGCTCGTGGAATGAACTTGCACCGTGGGACAGGGTCATTAATGTACGTGGATCGCTGGACACGGTGGGCCGAAGGGCCAGTTTCCGTGCTGTATCTCTAAACTAAACTAAACTAAAAGTGTGAAGCAGGAATAGGGTACAGTGCACCAAAAAGGATAATTGCCTCCACTGAAACCAAGTGCCTTTTCCTGTGCTGCATTTTTAAACAATAAACGCCTGAGCCATTAAGTCTTAACAAAAGACACAACTGTCCCATAAAAGAAAATGAAACGTTTCCTTTCCTCTCGTTTAGTTGATTATCACATTAGAATAATTGGTGCTGTCTTAACTTTAATTGGGAAACAGCTGTTCTCTAATGATACATGCACAGTGCAGTCCTCTTATGACACTTACATAATCAGTCAACATCTGTTTCCTGTGTAGGAAGGAACTGCAGATGCTGGTTTAAACCGAAGATAGACGCAAGATGCTGAAGTAACTCGGCGGGACAGGCAGCAGCTCTGGAGAGAACGAATGGGTGACGTTTCGGGTCGAGACCCTACTTCAGACTGCTTCCTGTTTTTATTTTTGCATTGCCGTTTCGCCCTCTCAATAGCGAGCATTTGAAGTGGGGTGGCTTTGGCAATGGTGGGAAACGGTTCGGTCGTTTCGTGGGGATAATTGAACACAACACTTAGAATTCTTTGTTCCAGCCTTGTGTCGCTTGCCTTCAAACCCGATATCCGACTTACATCAAAACAAATGCAGTTCAGTTCAATTATGTGTGTGCTGCATACTTGAATTAAGAATCTTTATCTTACTGAGCAGATTGCTAATATAAAATCCGTTTATCGGGAGGTTAGCTCGTACTCCAAGGCTGACTAAAGCAACACATCTGACCACATTGTTGGTATATTTATAAAATCTGTGTGGTAGGACAATTGAAAATGTTTTCAAGGGAAAAATAATTTCTTTTCATTATGGCTTGCTGGATTAAACCCAGCAACTAATGGTAATAATGAATATTCTGTCACGTTGTATCCTGATAAAAGAACTGCTGAAAGGTAATTAAGGATGCTGCATCTGTTTAACCAACTTGCTCCTATATTCCAGAAGAAAGTCTGCATGCACATTTTGCTATTATCAAAGTGATGCACATTGACCCAAACACAAAGCCAAGGGTCGCACACAGCTGTTCAGGACATTTTAGTACACAGTATCAGTCCTGATTGCTCACAACATCTGAAGAAGGGTCTCGATCCGAAACGTCACCCATTTCTTCTCTCCAAAAAATGTCCGAAACGTCACCCATTCCTTCTCTCCAGAGATGCTGCCTGTCCTGCTGAGTTACTCCTGCATTCTGTGTTCATCTTCAGTTTAAACCAGCATCTGCAGTTCCTTCCTACACTGCTCATAACATCCGAAGAAACAATGTGGTAATTCATTATAAGAAAAAGGCCGGTAATGCAATTGTAAATATGTTACTGGAGGAAGTTTCAACATGTCCCCACAAAAGACCCATATCAGCTTCAACAATGGGCTGAAGCTCGAGGGGGTCACAGGTCAGTACTTCACTGTCCTTGCTAACATAAATGTCCAGAAATACAAATACTGCCACAGCAATGTTTATTGAGTTACATTGTTGTCAAATATTTGTGAATTCTATAAAAAGCTATTTAGTTTAAGGAATTAAAAAATGACAATGGCATTCTGCTACATGGCTGTCTTTGAATAGATCAACTTGGAATTTGTGTGATATCAGTGTTTATTACGGTATGATGCAGAGAACGTATCAGTCATTGCTAAGAGTGTGGTGATTCCTTCAGTAGCATTGATGGGAATGGAAGTAGGGTCACAAATGGATGAGCAATAGTCTGAAGAAGGGTCTCGACCCGAAACGTCACCCATTCCCTCGCTCCAGAGATGCTGCCTGTCCTGCTGAGTTACTCCAGCTAATTGTGTCTAACTTCAAGATGAACAACAGTCAAAGTGTTCGGAGAGACAGAAAAGACCACAGCAGTAATAGTGAATACAAAGATAAAGTCCAAATTATGTCCCGTGATATCTTCCTGGAAGCCTTTGAGTTATCCAGAGCTCTAATGACCTGGGGGCTCTGTGCCGAACTTTCTGCAGAGGAGCAATGGGATATAATTTAGCATATAGTCGCATTATCCACTCCATAAATCTGTGATTGTTCTACAAAATGGAGATGATTCCGCGAGGAATAACATCAATTGTTAACTGTTTCAGTGACACATTGATGGAGATCGTCAAAAAATTGCTTCTCTGAATCAGTTAGGTGAGAGAGGGCCAATGAGAAATCCTTCCCTCTTTGGTAGGGTTGAACATTCAATATTGCTTACAGCATCCACCCATCACAATCTTATGTAGCACTGGCCTAAGTACCACCAGACCGCCACACTCTAGTACCATCAAATCATCCCAATTTATGCACCATCAGACCACCACACTTTATGTATCATAACGGCAACATGATGATAGATTTGGGCAGCCACGGTGGCGCAGCGGTAGAGTTGCTGCCTTACAGCCATTGTGGCGCAGGACACCCGGGTTCGATCCCAACTACGGGTGCTGTCTGTATGGAGTTTGTACGTTCTCCCCGTGACCTGCGTGGGTTTTCTCTGAGATCTTCGGTTTCCTCCCACAACCCAAATACGTACATGTGTGGGGGGGTGGGGAAAACTTGTTTTAATCTCTTCCTTCAAGAGGATGTGACCTTTTCTTTGTCGTATCTCCGTCTCCGTCTCCGTCTGTGCTGAGGCCTAATCGTGGAACTGGCGGCCTCCAACTGGAACCGACCCCGAGGCTCCAGAGGCAGAGCCTGGGACTCACCACCGCGAGGCTGGCCGACTTCGGGGCTGTGGTGGCGCTGAGGTGGTGGCCTGACTTCGGAGGCTTCGGCCGTGGGCCCACTGGGCAACAACATCGAGAGCTCGCAAGTCCCAGGTTGGTGACCGATTCTCCAGAGCTCCCGCAATATCAGATTCGTCTGCTGGACTGGAGGGTGCCAGCTTCGCTCGCCCCAGGCCACGGCCCGTTCGTGGAGCTTGGATTCGGACGCGGTGTTTATCATCACCCGGCTGGGCGCCCAACATCGAAAGCCTGGATCGCCTCAACACAGAGGGAGAACAAACAAGGAAGAGATAAGACTTTAAGACTTTTTGCCTTCCATCACAGTGAGGAGGTGCCTGGAGTCACTGTGATGGATGTTAAACTGTGTTCATTGTGTGTTCTGTTACTTTCTTTTCTGTCATGGCTGCAAGGTACGCAAGGTAAGTTTGAATGACAATAAAGGACACTCAACACCATGTGTACCAGCAGACCACTACACCATGTATACCAGCAGACCATACACCATGTATACCAGCAGACCACTACACTATGTGTACCAGCAGACCACTACACTATGTGTACCAGCAGACCACTACACTATGTGTACCAGCAGACCACTACACCATGTGTGTACCATCAGACCACTACACTATGTGTACCAGCAGACCACTACACTATGTATACCAGCAGACCGCTACACCATGTGTGTACCATCAGACCACTACACCATGTGTACCAGCAGACCACTACACTATGTGTACCATCAGACCACTACACCATGTGTACCAGCAGACCACTACACTATGTGTACCAGCAGACCACTACACCATGTGTACCAGCAGACCGCTACACCATGTGTGTACCAGCAGACCACTACACTATGTGTACCAGCAGACCACTACACTATGTGTACCAGCAGACTACTACACTATGTGTACCAGCAGACCACTACACCATGTGTACCAGCAGACCACTACACTATGTGTACCAGCAGACCACTACACTATGTGTACCAGCAGACCACTACACTATGTGTACCAGCAGACCACTACACCATGTGTACCAGCAGACCACTACACTATGTGTACCAGCAGACCACTACACTATGTGTACCAGCAGACCACTACACTATGTGTACCAGCAGACCACTACACTATGTGTACCAGCAGACCACTACACCATGTGTACCAGCAGACCACTACACTATGTGTACCAGCAGACCACTACACTATGTGTACCAGCAGACCACTACACTATGTGTACCAGCAGACCACTACACCATGTGTACCAGCAGACCACTACACCATGTGTACCAGCAGACCACTACACCATGTGTACCAGCAGACCACTACACCATGTGTACCAGGCAACCACGACACCATGTGTACCATCAGATCACTGATTTGTGATCACTACATTAAGATAGACACAAAAAGCTGGAGTAACAGGCAGCATCTCTAGAGAAGAAATGGGTGACTTTTTGGTTCGAGGCCCTTCCAAAACATCACCCATTCCTTCTATCCAGAGATGCTGCCTGTCCCTCTGAGTTACTCCAGCATTTTGTGTATATCTGCACTTTATTCCACACCAGATAACCACCTTTTAGTACTACCGTCAGACCACCATACTTCATGTACCATTAGACCACCATACATTATATACCATTAGGAAAGAGCGTTCACGTCGCGCCCCTGCCTTCAACCAATCTTTAAACCACCACGCACAAGAAGCAGAATGGGCAACAAGTCAGGTGCCGTTGTATGCAGATGCCGAGAAGTGTGTTCAGCTCTGGCTGAACAACTTCTAATCTTGTGTGTGGACTCGGTACGAAGAGGATAAGACCACCATACTTTATGTACCATTAGACCACCATACTGTTACCATCAGACACCACACTTTATGTACCAAGTGACCACTGCACTTCACATACCATCAGATATTCTCACTTTAATTATCATCAGACCACCACACTTTATGTACCATTAGGCCATGTACCATGTACGTGGAGCAGGCAGTAAAGAAAGCGAATGGTATGTTAGCATTCATAGCAAAAGGACGAGATAGGAAGGAGCAGGGAGGTTCTACTGCAGTTGTACAGGGTCTTGGTGAGGCCACACCTGGAGTATTGCGTACAGTTTTTGTCTCCTAATCTGAGAAAAATACATTCTTGCCATAGAGGTAGTACAGAGAAGGTTCACCAGACTGATTCCTGGGATGTCAGGACTTTCATATGAAGAAAGGCTGGATAGACTCGGTTTGTAGTCGCTAGAATTTAGAAGACTGAGGGGGGATCTTATAGAAACTTACAAAATTCTTAAGGGGTTGGACAGGCTAGATGCAGGAAGATTGTTCCCGATGTTGGGGAAGTCCAGAACAAGGGGTCACAGTTTAAGGATAAGGGGGAAATCTTTCAGGACCGAGATGAGAAAAAAAAAATTCACACGGAGAGTGGTGAATCTCTGGAATTCTCTGCCACAGAAGGTAGTTGAGGCCAGTCCATTGGCTATATTTAAGAGGGAGTTAGATGTGGCCCTTGTGGCTAAAGGGATCAGGGGGTATGGAGAGAAGGCAGGAACAGGATACTGAGTTGGATGATCAGCCATGATCATATTGACTGTCGGTGCAGGGCCGAATGACCTACTCCTGCACCTATTTTCTATGTTTCTATGTTTCTATGTACCACAAAACCACCGTACTTCACGTATTATCAGATCATCCCACTTTATTTGTACCATCAGACACCAGTGTCTGTGTACCACCAGTTCACTGTACATCAAGTAGAATCTACCTACTGCATTTTACCATCAAATAGTAAGGTTAAACGAGAACTTGCCAGTTTGAAATTTGATCTGTATTTTATGAGGAGTTAAGATGAGAGATTACGTGATGAACCCGCTCAGCACGCATGCGCGGCATAATTCAAAACAGCGGTGTGGAATCACAGATAGACACAGTTATTGAAGTAAACATAGTAAAGACAAGGAGACATCAGTTTATCAGTTTGACCCATATTATTGAGGGTGGGAGCGGAGGGCACATAATCCCTCATCCATTCGATGTTGTCATTCAATTTACGTGACCTGGTGTCTGCCACTGTATTTAGCTTACCTGGCAGGTAAGTTGCTGATAGCCAAATATGTCTTTCGACAGACCATTGCCAAATTGTGTTGACCAACTTGTCGCATGATACCGATTTTATGCCGCCCATATGGTTAATGTAGGCCACCACCATAGTATTATCTATTTGTAACCGTACATGCAAGTGATGCATATTTGTGCATATGCTTTTAAACCATAAAAGTCACCAAACATCTCTAGATAATTAATGCCCAGTGTAAGTGGTAATGATGACTCTGGGTTAGTCGAATAGTTGGTAGTTCGTTGACCATTAAATTGTTGCATGATTGTGCCAATTCAACTGTTTTGTCTCTTGGCAATGTTACAGTCACGTAGACTGAATTAATTGTGAAGCCCAAGTAGTCCATGATTGTGGATGGCTTCAACTTAGATTTATCTGGATGTAAGACAATCCCAGGGTTTCGAATAACTGTTTGGTAGCTGATACAGCTAACATAGTCAATTCCATTTTGAAATGTATATACTTAACAAACATATTTAGTGAAGTTAAGTCAATGATGATGCGACATCCACCATCTCTTTTGGGTTTAGTGACGAATATTTGATACGAATTCCAAGGGTTCATGTTTCCCATGATACCCTTTGTAATTAGTCTCACCAGTTCAGCTTGTCCCTCTTGTTTCTTTAACGGAGAGGGAAAATACTCTCTGGGGTGAATGTTGAACTGGTGGCAATTTTTCTAGTATGAATTGTATTTTGTATCCACTAATGCCATTGAGTGTATACTGATCACTCGTGATAGACTCCCGTGCTTCTTAAACAGGTGTAATCTCTATAGTATTAAGCCCCTATTTTCTATATGCTGGTAGGAACCAGACCCACCTACCTCCATGGTTATGGGTATTCTTCTGTTTCCTGCCGGTCCCACGAGTCTTGCACGTTGTCTGACGTGGTGGTGATGTTGGGGGGTGGCGCATTTTCCATGGGGTCCGCTCTGGGCCCTGGTCTAAAGAAGACTTCCGGGGATAGAATGCGGACCCCGAGCTTTACACCAGTCCCATATGGTAGACGTCGACTGATGGACGCGATGGGGTGCTGCTGCTTAGGAATTATTGTTTTTGGTTTGCTCGTCCCGGCCCTACCCTCATGAGACCGAAAGTTTTTTAAGGCCTCTTCCATATCCTTCATATGCTTTGTGAGGTTTTTGCCAAACAGCAGTGGGTCTGGCTCAGTGGCTGGGGTATGCACAATCCCGCAAATTTAGGATTTTATGATTTGTTTACGAAGGTTGTGGTCATCTCCGTATTTGTCCATGGAACGAGCAAACGATGTGATGGCTGACGTCAGGAGTTTGAGGATCCGGTGCAGTTTTAGCTCCTGGTTCCTAATATTTGCCCCAACGTGCCCCCACTTTTGACTGTTTACAGCCGGCACTTTAAGGGACTCACAGTTCTCTGTAGCTGTATACGCCTCATTGACCACCTCTCCTATAGGGGCCTGTTGGAGAGGTGGTTAATGCTGGCCGCTGGTTTGGCCTTTAACCGCCTTCTGCACGTGGGGTTGCCATGTAGCGGTCCACCACAACTAGCAGCTCTTCCTGTTCCTGCACCCCTTGCATACTCCCGACATCTTCTTGACCAGCCCAGTCCTGGTCACCAAAGCTATCTTCGGGTAAGGAGGAAGCAATGGACAGTGCACAAGGCACTGTGGAGGGAGTGCCTGAACTCCCCCTGCGAGAGCGCCCCTCACGAAGCGCGTCTCGCTGGAGCTCCTGCTCCAGGAGCCGCTCCATGCGGCTCAGGCGGCTGTCTCCCCTCCCTGTGCGGGTGGAGAGACGTCCCCGTCCGACAAGTCGGAAGCCACCGGCCGGACGCCTCTTCCGTGGCTTTACTTCCAGCCCGCTGCTCAGGCGCTAGCGGGCTGGGCTCGGCACGGTGTCGGGGATGGCGGAGCGCCCGGTAAGCGGTCCTACCGCCTTGATGCTGCCCCCCCCAGATGGAGCGCTCCTCCGTGGAGTCGAGCGGGGGACAGGTTTGTTCTAGAGCCTTTCTTCTCTGCCTGAAAAGCAGAAGGCTCTCCTGTGAAAGAAAACCCGACCTCATAGCTTACCTGACGGTCCGTTCTTTCACCCCGTAGCGGGAGCGCCTGACTCCCGATGCGGCTGCTGTTGCACTGCTGGCGTAATGCCACGCATGCGTGCTGAGCGGGTTCTTCACGTAGTCACTCACGTGACTCCGAAGTAAAATCATCCCGTGAGATTGCCCTTGTGCATGTATATACCACCAGCCAACTGCTCGTTTGTAGCTCAGGATATTACACGTTATTTAGTAGCATCTGACTGACACACTTCATACAACAGCTGTCTACAGCATTTCATTTTGCAGCAGCCTGTGGCATTAATATGGGTTCAATCAAACAATGGGAGAAATGCTCAGCAGGTCAAGGCTCACCTTTGCGAAGAGAAGTAGAGTTAACACTTCAGGCAGGAGACACATCGTCAGAACTGAAAAAATCTCATCCAAACTGAAGCATTAATTCAGTTTCTCTTCCCACCTATGTGGCCTGCTAAGGGTTTCCAGCATTTTCAGTTTTGTATTTACAATAGCATCAGCCTGCCACTTTCCATGCAGCAGAATCATCTCCCCACCCTTCCATTTAACGCAGTAGTGGCAGCCTAACCCACTTACTGGTGTATCGTGGTGCCATAGCTTATATTCAAATGTCAAATGTCAGCTGACTCCACTTACTGTTGTATGGTGCCATACCTTGTTTATCAGCCATACTTTGTGTACTAGTGTCAGCCTAGTCAGCCTGGCGCACTTACTATTGTACCATGGTGCCATACCTTGTGTATCAGTGTCACCCTAGTGCACTTAATGTAGTATTGTGGTGTCATACCTTGTGTATCAGTGTCAGCCTGGTGCACTTACTATTGTACCATGGTGCCATACCTTGTGCAACAGTGTCACCCTAGCGCACTTACTGTTCTATCAAGCCTTTGTATGCGCAGTAGTATAACTCTCACCCCATTTACAGATGTATCGATACACCATCGTTTTTGGAGCAGAGTCAGCCTTGTCCATGTACTGTTGTATCATGGTGCCATAGTTTGTGTCGCAGTGTGAGCCGAGTCCACGTACTGTTGTATCATGGTGCCATACTTTGTGTAACCGCATCAGCAGAGCGTACTTTACGCCCCGCACTCAGATTTTGAAATTATCCCGTCAGATTCAGATTCAGATTCAACTTTAATTGGCATTGTCTGGGGTTCAGTATTGATGTGGATAGAGAACTGGCTGGCAAACAGGAAACAAAGAGTAGGAGTAAACGGGTCATTTTCACAATGGCAGGCAGTGACTAGTGGGGTACCGCAAGGCTCAGTTCTGGGACCCCAGCTATTTACAATATATATTAATGATCTGGAAGAGGGAATTGAAGGCAATATCTCCAAGTTTGCAGATCACACTAAGCTGGGGGGCAGTGTTAGCTGTGAGGAGGATGCTAGGAGACTGCAAAGTGACTTGGATAGGCTGGGTGAGTGGGCAAATGTTTGGCAGATGCAGTATAATGTGGATAAATGTGAGGTTATCCATTTTGGTGGCAAAAACGGGAAAGCAGACCATTATCTAAATGGTGGCAGATTGGGAAAGGGGGAGATGCAGCGAGACCTGGGTGTCATAGTACACCAGTCATTGAAGGTAGGCATGCAGGTGCAGCAGGCAGTAAAGAAAGCGAATGGTATGTTAACTTTCATTGCAAAAGGATTTGAGTATAGGAGCAGGGAGGTTCTACTGCAGTTGTACAGGGTCTTGGTGAGACCACACCTGGAGTATTGCGTACAGTTTTGGTCTCCAAATCTGAGGAAGGACATTATTGCCATAGAGGGAGTGCAGAGAAGGTTCACCAGACTGATTCCTGGGATGCCAGGACTGTCTTATGAAGAAAGATTGGATAGACTTGGTTTATACTCTCTAGAATTTAGGAGATTGAAAGGGGATCTTATAGAAACTTACAAAATTCTTAAGGGGTTGGACAGGCTAGATGCAGGAAGATTGTTCCCGATGTTGGGGAAGTCCAGGACAAGGGGTCACAGCTTAAGGATAAGGGGGAAATCCTTTAAAACCGAGATGAGAAGAACTTTTTTCACACAGAGAGTGGTGAATCTCTGGAACTCTCTGACACAGAGGGTAGTTGAGGCCAGTTCATTGGCTATATTTAAGAGGGAGTTAGAAGTGGCCCTTGTGGCTAAGGGGATCAGGGGGTATGGAGAGAAGGCAGGTACGGGATACTGAGTTGGATGATCAGCCATGATCATATTGAATGCGGTGCAGGCTCGAAGGGCCGAATGGCCTACTCCTGCACCTAATTTCTATGTTTCTGTTTCTATTGTCAGTGTACAATACAGAGACAACAAAATGCAGTCAGCATGAATGGAATGAGTTGTTGAGGTCAGTCAATGGGCTTTTTAACCATCATACTTTGACTAATAAACGATGGAAGATAAGTTCTAGGATTGATGTTTGGAAGTATTTCTACACATAAAGGATATTAGTTTTACCTTCTGTCAAGGTTAGCAGGGGTATGAAATTGAGACTCATTCATAATGTTGTTGTTTTCAAGAGAGATGAGTTATTGGGTCCAAATAGCCTCATTTGAGAAGTACTTATCTTGGCAAGTTATCCAAGCCAACTCCCCCGATAATGTCTCTGCTTCTCGCTGTTTAAACATATTTAACAAATTTGTCAGTTATATAAGTGAGAATGTTCCAATAACAATAACTCTACTGAGCTGATAAGCTGGATGTATTGGTGTTTCGTCCTGTCCAAGATCAAATCTATATGTGTTCCAGGTAAAATGCATGGGGCTGGATACATTTTGACTTTGATTCCCACCTAACCTTCATTTATTGAATAATAAGTTCCTAGCGTGGAATATTTTACTCTATAGATACACATGAAGCAATATGAACTAGCTATTAACAGCTTTACTTAAAAGTGTTCTGTATTAACTGCGAATAATCCTTAATACGTAACAGCTCACTGATTCTTGCTTTTGTCTCAGTTATATTGAAGGCTGTGAGGAGAAGATTATCTGCTCACAACCTAATTTATCAATGTCTGCAAGGCAGCAAAGAACCAATTTTATTATCATAAAACGTGGCATCTTTGTTTTGATTAAAGGTTGTCCAATTTTCAGGTGGCCCTCAATCAAGTAACAAAAGCAAAAAAAATCAGCATCCCTTTCAGAATGTAGTTTTTATTTAGTTTAGAGATACAGCACTGAAACAGGCACTTCAGCCCACCGAGTCCACACCGACCAGCGATTCTCCACACATTAACACTATCTTACACACACTAAGGACATTTTACACTTATACCAAGCCAATTAACCGACAAACCTGAACGTCTTTGGAGTGCGGGAGGAAACCGAAGATCTCGGAGAAGACCGAAAAAACGGGGAGAACGGACAAACTCCGTACAGACAGCGTCCCTAGTCGGGATCGAACCCGGGTCACCGGCGCTGCAAGCGCTGCAAGGCAGCAACTCTACCGCTGCACCACTGTGCCTCCTTGAATGTTCTGAAGCGTTTCACAGCTAACTATGTTCTTTTAAAGTAGGAAATGCAGCATCGTATTTGTACGCAACAAGCTCCTAATATGACGGTGCCCAGAATATTTGGCATTGCAGCAAATAATTTATTTATGTGCGTGTGAATGAAGTGCAATATTTCTATTTCTGGGTCATTTTGCTTCACTTTGGACTTGCAATGGTGTACTTATGAAGGAGATGTTCCCTTGTGAGGTGAGTGGATTTAGACAGGTTCCTCTGTTGAAGGACTGAATGGTGACTGTGCATGTTCTTACATGTCCCACCACCTTGGGTTTAAGAGCAGATTTAGGGAGGGCAGGATGACGGACAGATAATGATCCAAAGAACCCTATGCAATGCTTATGCCGGTGTGTGTGTGCACGTTTATGTGTCCGTATCCGTGTGTTTATGTGTTCTACGTGTGTGTGTGTGTGTGTGTGTGTGTACGTGTGTGTGTGTGTGTGTGTGTACGTGTGTGTGTGTGTGTGTGTGTGTGTGTGTGTGTGTGTGTGTGTGTGTGTGTGTGTGTGTGTGTGTGTGTGTGTGTGTGTGTGTGTATGTGTATGTGTAAACATAATACACTGTAAACAATATGATAAATGAGAGAGAAATAAAAAATCAGTGTGTATATATACACATACCCACAAGTACACACACAAACACACACACATATATATATATGCTAGACTAAGTGGGACCCGTTGGGTCCCATGTTCACACGGGAGAGCTGGTCCACCAACGCAATATTCCACCTCATTGTGGCCCAAATTGATAATTGGGCTGGCAGCTCAGTCACTGTGGGCTGGCAGCTCAGTCACTCAGGCCTGGTTGGCTGGCAGCTGTCACTCAGGCCTGGCAGGCTGGCAGCTCTGGTCTGGTGTGCTGGCAGCTCTGGCCTGGTGGGCTGGCAGCTCAGTCACTCAGGCCTGGTGGGCTGGCAGCTCAGTCACTCAGGCCTGGTGGGCTGGCAGCTCAGTCACTCAGGCCTGGTGGGCTGGCAGCTCAGTTACTCATGGCTGGTGGGCTGGCAGCCAACTCACTCACGGCTGGTGGGCTGGCAGCCGAGTCACTCGCGGCTGGTGGGCCAGCAGTTGACTCACTCATGGCTGGTGGGCCAGCAGTTGACTCACTCATGGCTGGTGGGCTCACATACACACACACACCCTCCATCACACACACACCCTCCATCACACACACACACACCCTCCATCTCTCACACACACACACACTATATATATATATATACACACACACACACACACACACACACACACGGACATGTATACACACACACACATAAACACACACACACACGGACACATTTTTTGAGTATGTGTGTGTATATGTATACACACACACACATACTCAAAAAATGTGTGTGGTGTGTGTTTATGTGTCTATGTGTGTCCGTGTATGTGAGTGGTTTTGTTCCTTGACCTATAAGTCACTGATTAACAAAGGCCGATGGATTATGATTGGCGATGAGGCAAGGGTCAAAGTTGAGATGGAGTTCAATATCTGAAGAAGGGGACCGACCCGAAATGTCGCCTATCCATTCCTTCCACAGATGATGCCTGACCTGCCAAGTTATCCCAGTTTTACCCAAGATTTCAGCGTCTGCAATCTTGTGTCTGCAGTATCCCTAACAGGGACCACAGCAGACTGAAGGACCCTGGGGTCAGATGGTTGGCGCTAAAGGTCTGAGCCTCAGTAATAATGTGATCAGGAGAGTAGGGGAATCTCAAAAGATTGTGCCTCACTGCGGCACAGCAGTAGAGTTGCTGCCTTACAGCACCAGAGACCCGAGTTCGATGCTGGCTACAGGTGTTGTCAGTACGGAGTTTGTACGTTCACCCTGTGTCCGCGTGGGTTTTCTCCGGGTGCTCCGGTTTCCTTCCACACTGCAAAGACATACAGGTTTGTAGGTTAATGGCTTCGATAAATTGTAAATTGTTCCTAATGTGTCGGATGGTGCTAGTGTCCGGGTTAATCACTGGTTGCTGCGGACTCAGAGCGTCCAAGAGCTTGTTTCCATGCTGTATCTCTAAAGTCCAAAGTAAAGCCTAAAGAAATGCTGTGGTCGGGATTGTGATTGGGAGGATGGTGAGGGATTGCTGTTTTACAGGGTGTAAGAGATGAGACAGATGAAAAGTTCTTACGGGGCTCAAAGGCAGAGCGTCACTATCCAGTGCTGGCAATCTTATGCGTATCCCTTGCAATTCTTCAAAAGGACTTTTGAGCAGGAAATTATGTCACCATATATGACCTTGCTGTGCAAAATATGTTAGGTCCACTGTTTATTCTGTAGTAAGGAAGGCGATAGCATTTATTTCGAGGGCTGGAATACAAAAACGGTGATGTAATGCTGAGGCTCTATAAGGATCTGGTCATGCAGCTTTTGGAGTCTTGTGAACAATTTTGGGCCCCATGTCTGTGGAAGGATGTGGTGGCACTGGAGAGCAGGTTTACAAGAATGATCCCAGGAATGAGTGGGTTAACCTATCATGAGCGTTTGACGATGCTGGGCCTATGCTCGCTGGAGTTCAGAAGAATGAGGGGGTACTTCATTGAAACATACAGAATCGTGAAAGGCTTTGATGGAGTGGATTTGAAGAGGATGTTTCCACTAGTGGGAGAGTCTGGGACTGGAGGTCATAGCCTCAGAATTAAAGAACATTCCTTTAGGGAGATGAGGAGGAATTTCTTTAGTCAGAATGTGGTGAATCTGTGGAATTATTTGCCACAGAAGGCTGTAGAGGCCTAGTCAATGGATATTTTTAAGGCAAATTTTGATAAATTCTTGATTGGTACGGGTGTTAGGGGTTATGGGAAGAAGGCAGGAGAATGGGGTTAGGAGGGAGGGATAGATCAGCCATGATTGAAAGGCGGAGGAGACAATGAGCCGAATGGCCTAATGCTGCTCCTACCACTTATGACAAGAGAACCTCACTTTCATAGGTGCAGCATTGAATGTCTGAAGTCAAGCAATGTAACCCAGATATAGTAATATTATTAAATGTACTAAATTAAGGTATTATTTCTGGTTGCACTAAATTACAGGTGCTATATTAATGCAAGATTTGATCACTGTTGTCCATCATGCAGAATGACAGCCATGGGCAAAAGGTGTTCAAATAAAATGTCGATTTCTGGAATGTGAAACAAACGCAGAAATGCTGGAAGAACTCAACTAGTCAAGTAGCATCTGTGGAAAGAGAAATCAGTTGATGTTTTGTGTTAGTGACCCTTCCTCGGAACTGGGGAGGTTCTGACAACATGACTGGAGACCCATTTGTCGGAAGGAACATTGGCCCAAAATGTTGACTGGTTTCTCATTCCACAAATCCTTCCTGACAGGCTGAGTTTAGTTTAGGTTAATGCAGCATAGAAACAGGCCTATCGGCCTACCAAGTCCGTACCAACCAGCGATCGGAGGGACCAGAGAAATCTATCATCGGGACTCCGAGTTCAGCAGTGTGATTGTGTTGTTATAGAAGCTTTTCCTCATCCAACTAGTACGTGACCTGAGGCTCCTGTACCGCCTCCCTGATGGGAGGAGGGCAAACAGTCCATGGTTGGGGTGTGAGGGGTCTTTGATGATCTTCCCAGCCCGTCTCAGACACCATTTTCGGTGGAGGGCATCCATGGCAGGGAGCGGGGCACTGATGATATGCTGCGCGGTTTTCACCACCCGTTGTAGTGCCTTCCTGCCCGCAGCAGTGCAGCTGCTGTACCATACCGTGAAGCAGGTGGTCAGGATACTCTCTATGGTACAGCGGTAAAAGTTGGTCAGGATCTGGGGGGACAGGTGGGCTTTCTTGAGCCTCCTCAGGAAGTAAAGGCGCTGCTGTGCCTTTTTGATCAGCTTGGAGGTGTTGAGGGACCAGGACAAGTCCTCCGAGATATATACTCCAAGGAATTTATAGCTGGAGACGCGCTCCACCTCAGTCCCATTTATATGGATGGCGGTATGACTGCCTCCTCTGGTCTGCCTGAACAAGTCCGTACCAACCAGCGATCGCCCGTACATGAGTTCTATACTACACACTGGGAGCAATTTACAGAAGCCAATTAACCTACAAACCTGCACGTCTTTGGGATATGGGACAAAACTGGAGCACGCAGAGAAAACCCACGTGGTCAGAGGGAATGTATACAAACGCCATACAGACAGCCATCCATAATCAGGATCGAACCCGAGTCAAGGTAACTCAAGCACTGTGCCACTGCGCTGCCTTCCACCAGCTCTTGGGCTGAGGATAAAATGTCTTCAGATGCCAGTGCTAACTGTGAGCTATAGCATCTTTTGTCTGCTGTGTCCCTTTCCCAATATTTGCTTCTATTAACCTGAACCATTTTACTGCTTTAACAACAGTGAGGTCCTTCCCTTTGCTCATTCAATTCAATTCAACTTTAATGTCATCGCACAAATACAAGTATCAGTACAACGAAATGCAGTTTTGCGTCAGTCTGTAGTAGTTGTGCATAAAGAAAAACAAAAAAAATAGAAAGAGGGAAGATACAGAATAATCAGGAAATACAGAATGATTAAACAAAGGGGACGGAGGGATCAGAGAAATCTATCGTCGGGACTCCGAGTTCAGCAGTGTGATTGTGTTGTTATAGAAGCTTTTCCTCATCCTACTAGTACGTGACCCGAGGCTCCTGTACCGCCTCCCTGATGGGAGGAGGGCAAACAGTCCATGGTTGGGGTGTGAGGGGTCTTTGATGATCTTCCCAGCCCGTCTCAGACACCGTTTTCGGTGGAGGGCATCCATGGCAGGGAGCGGGGCACCGATGATGTGCTGCGCGGTTTTCACCACCCGTTGTAGTGCCTTCCTGTCCGCTACGGTGCAACTGCTGTACCATACCGTGAAGCAGGTGGTCAGGATGCTTTCGATGGTACAGCGGTAAAAGTTGGTCAGGATCTGGGGGGACAGGTGGGCTTTCTTGAGCCTCCTAAGGAAGTAAAGGCGCCGCTGTGCCTTTTTGATCAGCTTGGAGGTGTTGAGGGACCACGACAAGTCCTCCGAGATATGTACTCCGAGGAATTTATAGCTGGAGACGCGCTCCACCTCAGTCCCGTTTATATGGATGGGGGTATGACTGCCTCCTCTGGTCTGCCTGAACAAGTCCGTACCAACCAGCGATCGCCCGTACATGAGTTCTATACTACACACTGGCAGCAATTTACAGAAGCCAATTAACCTACAAACCTGCACGTCTTTGGGACATGAGACGAAACTGGAGCACGCAGAGAAAACCCACGTGGTCAGAGGGAATGTATACAAACGCCATACAGACAGCCATCCATAATCACGATCGAACCCGAGTCAAGGTAACTCGAGCACTGTGCCACTGCGCCGCCTTCCACCAGCTCTTGGGCTGAGGATAAAACGTCTTCAGATGCCATTGCTAACTGTGAGCTATAGCATCTTTTGTCTGCTGTGTCCCTTTCCCAATATTTGCTTCTATTAACCTGAACCATTTTACTGCTTTAACAACCGTGAGGTCCTTCCCTTTGCTCATATATCCCGCAGTGATCCAGCAAAATCAATGTACTGGCCTGCTTTGGAACAATTGTTGTGCAGTTTGTATTGATGTATTTGGTTCCCACAGACTTGTTTATTTTAACATGGATTTTTGGCTTCAGCATCGGACGTACGGACGGTCGGTGAGTATATGAGTGTGCCAATGCACTTGGCATAACCTCGATTCTAAATGATCATTTTCTATAATCACTTGATGTTCCACCTTTTACTCCATTCCCTCGAGGCGACATTACAGGCTGTGAAGCTATTATTTGTTAATCAAGGTCTTTTTTCCCCCCCTTCTGCCCACATCTAAAGATATATTAAATTACTGCCCTCCGTAATGCTGACATTGCCATTCTTGTCTGAAATTGAGCTCTCCTGTATACTGATCTAAACCACAGTCATTTGAAGGCCAGCGTCGTAAATCCTCTGTAAAACTAAAAGGCTGGTGGAGGGTTTTAATTATCTTCTCTCCTCCTAGATTCATGTCACCTCATTAATAATAAATAATTTAGGCTCACTAACCCAGATTCCTCGCCCCACGTATTCTCCGCACGCTGACATTCATCAGCGAGCTCAGATAGGAAGGGGAGACTGCTGACGTCCCCCTTGCTTTATCAAACCCAGTCACGATTCACCCGGCTCCTTTCAGACACCATTGATCTCCATCGAGACGGTGGATTCCCTGCAGAAGGAAATAATGCAAGCGAGGTTGTAAGGTTGCGGGAATCTTCCTGCATCTAGCCTGTCAAATCCCTTAAGAATTTTATACGTTTCTATAAGAAACCCTCTCATCCTTCTAAATTCCAGTGAATTCCCTCAGCACGATAACAATACGATACGATAGGATACGATACGATACAATACAATACGATACGATACAACATGATACGATTCGGAACGGCACGAAACAACTTTTGCCATTTTCCCGCTGGGGATGATAAAGTTCTATCAATAAGATACAATTACGATACAACAGAACTTTTACCAATTTTCCTACGGGGACAAATAAAGTTCTATTGTATCGTATCGTGTCGTATCGTGCTGAGGGAACTCACTGGAATTTAGAAGGATGTGATGGGACCTTCTGAGATTCCCGAGATGATGGGACTGACGTATTAGAAGGAATGTCGACTGGGCTTGTTTTCGCTGCAATTTAGAAGGATGAGAGGATATATTACAGAAACGTAAATTCTTAAGGGATTGGACAGGCTAGATGCAGGTAAAATGTTCCTGATGTCGGGGGTGTTCAGAACCAAGGGTCACAGTTTAAGAATACGGGGTAGGCCATTTAGGACTGAGATGAGGATAAACGTCTTCACTCAGAGAGTTTTGAATCTGTGGAATTCTCAGCCGCAGAAGGCAGTGGAGGCCGATTCACTGGATGTTTTCAAGGGAGAGTTAAAGACCTGTCCCACTTTCACGACCTAATTCACAACCTTTTTTACAAGTGGACATTTTTCATCAGGTTAGAAAAACGCCGCAACCTACTTGATGCCACGTGTACCTACGACTAGCATCACGACCTGCTACAACCTACCTACAACCTCCTACAACCTCCTATGACCTTGTGACGACCATGCTACGAGTATGAGTCAAGGGCAAACTCGGCAGAGGTCATGAATTAGGTCGTGAAAGTGGGACAGGCCCTTCAGATTTAGCTCTTAGGGCTAACGGGATCAAGGATGTGGGGAGAAAGCAGGAACGGGATACTGATTCTGGATGATCAGCCATGATCATATAGAATGGAGGTGTTGGCTCGAAGGGCCGAATGGCCTACGCCTGCACCTATTTTCTATGTTTCTGTAGTTCTTTGTGCCAAATTTGACAGATAAAAGAAATGTAACACTCTTCTTGGCCAGGTGAAAAGAGAGGGGTGATGTTGCTTGTCTATTCAGAGGAAGTGTACACTGCCGGCAAGGCTGGCTTTTATTATCCATAGTAATAGCCCCTTGAATAGATTGAGTTGTGAGGCTTTTTCTGACAGCATCATCTGGAGTGTAAGGACAGCAGATTTACCTCTTTGAAGGATGTGAGAGGATGCAGAACTGATGTTGTAGATGTTTATTAATTTAAGAGGAGAAAAGATGGAGCAGATAGTCACAGCCATTTTCCCCAAGGCAGCGGGGTCTAGACCTAAAGATAAACACAAAAAGCTGGAGTAACTCAGCGGGTCAGTTAGCATCTCTAGGGAAAAGGAATAGGTGGCGTTTCGGGTCAAGACCCTTCTTCAGAGTAGCATCTAGAACTAGATGGCTTTGATTTTAAGGTGTAAGATGGGAAATTTAAAGCGGATCTGAAGGGCAAGATTTTCACACATGGATTTTCATGACATGGAATGAGCTGAGAGTAGAACTGGTAGGGCCAGACACAATCCGATGTTTACAAGGCATTTGGACAGATATGTGGATAGGAAAGGAGCAGAGGGATATATGTTTAATGCAGGCAGATGGGATTAGCTGAGAAAGGTGTCACAGTTGGCAGGAATAAAATGGTTCAAAGGACTAATTTCAATGTGGTAGAACTCTGTGACAGTCTTGAACCAGATAGCATTTGGTTCAGCAAAACTTCAGGTCTATATTAAAGCTTAAATCCATACCTTAAGGATGGATTAAAATAAGTGGCTGGATCCAGTGGGGTGTTTAGTTTAGTTTAGTTTAATTCAGTTTATTGTCATGTGTACCGAGGTACAATGAGAAGCTTTTTCGTTGCGTGCTATCCAGTCAGCGTAAAGACTATACATGATTACAATCAAGCCATCCGCAGTGTACAGATACAGGATCAAGGAAATAACGTTTAGTGCACGATAAAGTCCAGTAAAGTCAGATTAAAGATAGTTCCAGGATGTCCAATAAAATAGGTGGTAGGTTAGAACCGCTCTCCAGTTTATAGACACAAAATGCTGGAGTAACTCAGCGGGATAGGCCACATCTCTGGATAGAAGGAATGGATGACGTTTCGGGTCAAGACCCTTCTTCATACTTCCTCCTGACCCACTGAGTTGCTCCTTCATTTTGTGTCTATCTCCAGTCAGCATCTGCAGTTCGTTCCTGCACATTTTGTCTGCTCTCTAGTTGTTTATAGATGGTTCACTTGCTTGATAACTTCAACTGACCTGAGATCTTTGGTAGAAATTGAGAAGTGACTTGCAGAGTGGATCAAGAAATCTCCCCGCATAACGTCACTCCCATTAACCCATTTGAGGAACAATTAAAGTTCCAGGACTTAATTATCACCAACATTTATTCCTGGACCTTGGTTTAGCAACATCTCTGCCCAAGACTGCAAGAAACATATACATAGAAACATAGAAATTAGGTGCAGGAGTAGGCCATTCGGCCCTTCGAGCCTGCACCGCCATTCAATATGATCATGGCTGATCATCCAACTCAGTATCCCGTACCTGCCTTCTCTCCATACCCCCTGATCCCCTTAGCCACAAGGGCCACATCTAACTCCCTCTTAAATATAGCCAATGAACTGGCCTCAACTACCCTCTGTGGCAGAGAGTTCCAGAGATTCACCACTCTCTGTGTGAAAAAAGTTCTTCTCATCTCGGTTTTAAAAGGATTTCCCCCTTATCCTTAAGCTGTGACCCCTCGTCCTGGACTTCCCCCTAACATCGGGAACAATCTTCCTGCATCTAGCCTGTCCAACCCCTTAAGAATTTTGTAAGTTTCTATAAGATCCCCTCTCAATCTCCTAAATTCTAGAGAGTATAACCCAAGTCTATCCAGTCTTTCTTCATAAGACAGTCCTGACATCCCAGGAATCAGTCTGGTGAACCATCTCTGCACTCCCTCTATGGCAATAATGTCCTTCCTCAGATTTGGAGACCAAACTGTACGCAATACTCCAGGTGTGGTCTCACCAAGACCCTGTACAACTGCAGTAGAACCTCCCTGCAAGAAGTCGATTCCATGGTGGCTCAGGAAAGCAGACACAATTATCAAGGACCATGTACAACTCAGTCATTCCTTCTCCCCCCAATATCAAATTCAGGAATTGCTTCTTCCTCACTGTTATGAGTCCCTAGTACAGTTCTTCCATAAGATAAATATGTAGTCCCGATCTCCCAATCGACCTCTTAGCAGTCTTCACATTTTTTTTGCACTCTCTCTGTAACACTATAATACTGTAACATTATATTTTGCACTCTGGTAATCTTCTCTTTGCACGACCTGTTGTACCTGTGCATGGTTTGATTGAACACATGTTTAATATGATTTGAACGAGATAGCACGCAAACAAATTTTTCCACTGTATTTCCTTGTACATGACAATAATAAACAATTCTTGAAGCAATTGGGAGACTGAGCTGCTACTTATTCTGGGATAGAGGAAAAAAATAGACTATTGTAGCAGTAATCCTAAAGGATTTCTTAAGGACCAGGAAGTGTCTGCACAAAATGAGTGTGTTCTTATGTTGAATTCATGGAACTAATTTGGTTTAGTTTATTTTAGAAAACAGTCCATCCTGTCCACGCCGACCAGTGATCCCTGCACATTAACACGATCCGACACCCACTAGGGACAAGTTTTTACATTGATACCAAGCCAATTAACCTGCAAACCTGTACGTGTGGGAGGAAACCGAAAATCTCAGAGAAAACCCACGCAGCCATGGGGAGAATGTGCAAACTGCGTAAAGATTGAACCCGGGTCTCTGACGCTGCAAGCGCTGTAAGGTAGCAACTCTACCGCTGCGCCAACGTGCCGCCCTTAAGGACCAAGCAGTGTCTGCACAAATGAGAGTTCAATTTGCTGAACTCGGATGATCCAAAATGCGATCAGGGAGCAAAAGTTAAAGTTACAGTTACATAGACATAGAAACATACAAAATAGGTGCAGGAGTAGGCCATTCGATCCTTCGAGCCTACACCGCTATTCAATATGATCATGGCTGATCATCCAACTCAGTATCCTGTTCCTGCCTTCTCTCCATACCTCCTGGTCCCTTTAGCCACAAGGGCCACATCTGACTCCCTCTTAAATATAGCCAATTAACTGGTCTAAACTACTCTCTGTGGCAGAAAATTCCACAGATTCACCACTCTCTGTGTGAAATTTTTTTTTTCTCATCTCGGTCCTAAAATACTTCCCCCTTATCCTTAAACTGTGACCCCTTGCTCTGGACTTCCCCAACATCAGGAACAATCTTCCTGCATCTAGCCTGTCCAACCCCTTAAGAATTGTGTAAGTTTCTATAAGATCCCCCCTGAATCTTCTAAATTCTAGCAAGTACAAGCCGAGTCTATCCAGTCTTTCTTCATATGAAAGTCCTGCCATCCCAGGAATCAATCTGGTGAACCTTCTCTGTACTCCCTCTATGGCAAGAACGTCTTTCCTCAGATTAGGGTACCAAAACAGTACGCAATACTCCAGGCGTGGTCTCACCAAGGCCCTGTACAACTGTAGTAGAACCACCCTGCTCCTATACTCAAATCCTTTTGCTATGAACGCTAACATACCATTCGTTTTCTTCACTGCCTGCTGCACCTGCATGCCTACTTCCAATGACTGGGGTACCAGGTCTCGTTGCATCTCCCCTTTTCCTAATCAGCCACCATTCAGATAATAGACTACTTTCCTGTTCTTTCCACCAAAGTGGATAGCCTCACATTTATCCACATTATACTACAGCCTCCTAGCATCTTCCTCACAGCTAACACTGCCCCCCAGCTTTGTGTCATCCGCAAACTTGGAGATGTTGCATTCAATTCCCTCATCCAGATCATTAATATATATTGTAAATAGCTGGGGTCCCAGCTCTGAGCCTTGCGGTACCCCACTAGTCACTGCCAGCCATTCTGAAAAGGACCCGTTTACTCCTACTCTTTGCTTCATTTCTGCCAGCCAGTTTTCTATCCACATCAATACTGACCTCCCAATACCGTGTGCTTTAAGTTTGCATACTAATCTTTTATGTGGGACCTTGTCGAAAGCCTTTTGAAAGTCCAGATATAACACATCCACTGGTTCTCCCTTATCCACTCTACTTGTTACATCCTCGAAAAAAAATTCCATTAAGATTCGTCAGACATGATTTACCTTTCATAAATCCATGCTGACTTTGTCCAATGATTTCACCACTTTCCAAATGTGCTGCTATCCCATCTTTAATAACTGACTCTAGCAGTTTCCCCACTACAGATGTTAGACCAACTGGTCTGTAATTCCCCGTTTTCTCTCTCCCTTTTTAAAAAGTGTGCCTACATTAGCTACCCTCCAATCCTCAGAAACTACTCCAGAATCTAAAGAGTTTTGAAAAATTATCGCTAATGCATCCACTATTTCAGGGGCTACTTCCTTAAGCACTCTGGGATGCAGCCTATCTGGCCCTGGGGATTTATCGGCCTTTAATCCATTCAATTTACCTAACACCACATCCCGACTAACCTGGATTTCCCTCAGTTCCTCCATCTCATTTGACCCCCGGCCCCTGCTATTTCCGACAGATTATTTATGTCTTCCTTTGTGAAGACAGATCCATAGTAGTTATTCAATTGATCTGCCATGTCCTTGTTCCTCATGATCAATTCACCTGTTTCTGACTGCAAGGGACCTACATTTGCTTTAACTAATCTTTTTCTCTTCACATATCAATAAAAGCTTTTGCAGTCAGTTCTTATGTTCCCTGCCAGTATTCTTTCATAATCTATTTTCCATTTCCTAATTAAGCCTTTTGTCCTCCTCTGCTGGAATTCCTCCCAGTCCTCTGGTAGGCTGCTTTTTCTGGCTAATTTGTATGCTTCATCTTTTGTTTTGATACTATCCCTAATTTCCCTTGTTACCCACGGATGCACTACCTTCCCTGATTTATTCGTTTGCCAAACTGGGATGAACAATTGTTGTAGTTCATCCATGCGGTCTTTAAATGCCTTCCATTGCATATCCACCGTCAACCCATTAAGAATCAATTGCCAGTCTATCTTGGCCAATTCACGTCTCATACCCTCTTTACCTTTCTTTAAGCTCAGAACCCTTGTTTCTGAATTAACTATGTCAGTCTCCATCCTAATGAAGAACTCAACCATATTATGGTCACTCTTGCCCAAGGGGCCACGCACAACAAGACTGCTAACTAACCCTTCCTCATTACTCAATACCCAGTCAAGAATAGCCTGTTCTCTCGTTGGTTCTTCTACATGTTGGTTTAGAAAACTATCCCGCATACATTCCAAGAAATCCTCTTCCTCAGCACCCCTGCCAATTTGATTCACCCAATCTATATGTAGATTGAAGTCACCCATTATAACTGCTTTACCTTTGTCGCACGCATTTCTAATTTCCTGTTTGATACCATCTCCAACTCCACTACTACTGTTAGGGGGCCTGTACACAACACCCACTAGCATTTTCTGCCCCTTAGTGTTTTGCAGCTCTCCCCATATCGATCCCACATCCTCCAAGCTAATGTCCTTCCTTTCTATTGTGTTAATCTCCTCTCTAACCAGCAACGCTACCCCACCTCCTTTTCCTTTCTGTCTATCCGTCCTGAATATTGAATGTCCCTGGATGTTCAGCTCCCAGCCTTGGTTCAACGAGATATCCTGTAAAAACAAAAGATATAATTAGGTGTACACACAAGGCACTTAATTCTCGTCAAAAGTATACAAGAGCTCTTATGGATAGTGGAGTTAAGGGATATGGAGAGATGTAGGAACGGGGTACTGATTCTGGATGATCAGCCATGATCATATTGAATGGCGGTGCTGTCTCGAAGGGCCAAATGGCCTACTCCTGCACCTATTGTCTATTGTCTATTGAAATGTTTGAAGAGCTGTGTGGTTGGGAGTCTAAAAAACGTATATTTAAAATGAACCTACACAGCTGCTGGCAAAATGTCACCACACTCTGGACCTTTTCCGATAGATATTAGTATATTCAGTAGACGAAGGCCTATCTGTCACAAGGGCTTTGTTTATTCCGCATCTGACTTAGGGTCACAGATTCATAGAATGATACAGTGTGGAAACACACCCTTCGGCCCAACTTGCCCACACCGGCCAACATGTCCCAGTTAGACTAGTTCCACCTGCCTGCGTTTGGTCCATATCCCTCCAAACCTGTCCTATCCATGTCCCTGTCTAACTGTTTCTTAACTGTTGGGATATTCCCTGCCTCAACTACCTCCTCTGGCAGCTTGTTCCATGCACACACCACCCTTTGTGTGAAAGTATTACCGCTCAGATTCCTTTTAAATCTTTTCCCATTCACCTTAAACCTATGTCCTCTGGTCCTCGATTCCCATACTCTGGGCAAGAGACTCAGTGTATTTAACTTGCCAGAGTATAGTATGTGACAAGCCATAGGCTCGAGCAAGGTGTTCAAACCGGGACTGCGATCATAGAAACATAGAAACATAGAAAATAGGTGCAGGAGTTGGCCATTCGGCCCTTCGAGCCTGCACCGCCATTCGATATGATCATGGCTGATCATCCAACTCAGTATCCCATCCCTGCCTTCTCTCCATACCCCCTGATCCTTTTAGCCACAAGGGCCACATCTAACTCCCTCTTAAATATAGCCAATGAACTGGCCTCAACTACCTTCTGTGGCAGTGAATTCCACAGATTCACCACTCTCTGTGTAAAAAATGATTTTCTCATCTCAGTCCTAAAAGACTTCTCTCTTATCCTTAAACTGTGACCCCTAGTTCTGGACTTCCCCAACATCGGGAATAATCTTCCTGCATCTAGCCTGTCCAACCCCTTAAGAATTTTGTAAGTTTCTATAAGATCCCCCCTCAATCTTCTAAACTCTAGCGTGTACATGCCGAGTCTATCCATTCTTCATATGAAAGCCCTGCCATCCCAGGAATCAGTCTGGTGAACCTTCTCTGTACTCCCTCGTTTGAATCATGATTCTGATCTACCAAATGGCCTAAATGATTTTCTTGTTTAACACATATCGGCTCCATCTTTGGTTTAAACCAGCATCTGCCCTTCCTTCCGACACAACTCGAGACATTTTTTATGTTGTGTGAAAATACAGCTGGTGCTAATGGCTGCCTCTCATCAGCCGTCTCCCTATCTCACCACCATCACCTCGGTTGAAATGAAGGAGGCTTTTGTTCAGCTGAAATATCCCATGTTCTTTTAAATGATGCAAAAAAAGCCAAAGTGTGTGACAGCAAAAAAAAAAAAAAAAATCTCGAGGCTGAACAAAACAACTACCTAAATCCAATAAATTGACTCGAATGTGATTAGACCTGAATTCTCCAGATGTCCTTCTGTTCTGAAATAAATTGCATTTTGTGATAATGCCTGCAGGGCTGTGTTGTCTGTGCCCAAGGTATTCTACAGGGACAATTAAAAAATGGAGAACTTGCAGCACGATGCAGTGATTCTTAATAGATTTCAAAGTAACTTACACGCTAGAGTTTTCTTCCAATGTCTTTCATCACATTTTTGATTGACCTTAAGCTTTGCAACCATTTTTGTAAAATTAACATGATATTGTTCAACAGTGATATCCTATCCATGTATGTTAACGGTAAGCACCGGGACAGATATTATGCTGAAGAAATCCTCTGCAGTTGCTTACACAGCAGCACGATCTAGACTGCACATTGCCACGGTTAATAGAGCCACTGCCTCGCCTTCCAAGGGCCTGGATTCATAAGGCAATGTCTTAAGGAATAGGAGTAGAAATAGACCATTTGGCCCATCAAGGCTACTCCCCCATTCAATCATGGCTGATCTATCTCTCCCTCCTAGTGGGTTTGATTGTAAACTTTAGGAGAGCCCCCCTCCCCTCACCTCACTCACCATCAACAACACCACAGTCATATCTGTAGAGTCTTTTAAGTTCCTGGGAACCATCATCTCCAAGGACCTTAAATGGGGGCTACCATCGACTCCACAGTCAAAAAGGCACAACAGAGGATGTACTTCCTGCGGCAGCTGAGGAAACACAATCTGCCACAGGCAATGATGGTCCAAATTCTATACGGCCATCGTAGAGTCTGTCCTCACCTTCTCCATCATGGTCTGGTTTGGCTCAGCCACCAAGCACGACATCCAGAGGCTGCAGCGATCATCCGATCAGCTGAGAATGTTATTGACTGCAACCTTCCCTCCATTGATGAACTGTACACTGCAAGGGCCAGGAAGCGAGCGGGTAAGATCATCTCTGACCCCTCTCACCCTGGCCACAAACTCTTTGAATCACTTCCCTCTGGAAGGCGACTCCGGATTGTCAAAGCTGCCACAAACAGACATAAAAACAGCTTTTTTCCACGAGCAGTAGCTCTACTCAACATCCAAAAATCTGTAGCCTCCTTTTGCTCTGGTATTTTGTTTGGTTCACATGTTTGTTCAATGATAATAATTTATATTATTAATGTTCAATGTTTTATGTGTCATTCTTAACTATCATTGTATGTCATGTTTCCACTGGGTGGAGCACCAACACAAATTCCTTGTATGTGAATACTTGGCCAAAAAATGTATTCATTCATTCTTATTCATTCATTCAATCATACATTCATTCATGCATTCAATCATTCATTCATTAAACCATTCAATAATTTATTCATACATTCAATCATTCAATCATTTATGCATTCATACATTCATTCATTCATACATGCATTCATTCATTCAATCATTCATTCATTCATAACCCCATTCTCCTGCGTTCTCCCTATAATCTATCTCTGCCTTAAAAATATCCACTGATTTGGCTTCCACAACCTTCTGTGGGAAATAATTCCAGATTCACCACCCTCGGACTAAATACATTTCTCCTCCTCTCCTTCCTAAAAGAACATTGTTTAATTCGGAGGCCATGACCTCTAGTTCTAGACGCTCCCACTAACCCTCTCGACATCCACTCTATCCAAGCCTCTCGCTATTCTATGTCTCAGAGGTACCCCCTCACTCTTCTAAACTCCAGAGAGTACAGGCCCAGTGCTGACAAACTCTCATCATAGGTTATTACCTATTCATTCCTGGCTAGGTTGAATTTTAGTCTCGGGTGCTGTCTGGGTGGGGTTTGCATGTTGTCCCTGTGACCACGGCTTTCCTCCAGGCTCAAATGAGTTGTCGGATATGGGAGGAATTCAGGTGTGGAAAATAACCTGAGAATCATGTTGGATTTCTGTAATGGATCCTTGATTGTCAACACAGACTTGAAAGGAAAAAGGGCCTAATTTCATGCAGTTTGACAATGCGACTGATATGTTGACATTACATATAATTTAGTTCAGTTTGGTTTAGTTTGGTTTGGTTTAGTTTAGTTTAGTTTAGTTTAGTTTAGTTTAGTTTAGTTTAGTTTAGTTTAGTTTAGTTTAGTTTAGTTTAGTTTAGTTTATTGCCATGTGCACTGGGGTATTCAGTCAGCTATTCAGTCAGCGGAAAGACTATATATCAATTACAAACAAGCTGTCCTGGGTGTACAGATACATGATAAAGGGTGCAAGGCAACTTCGGGTGCCTTTGTGAGACCTCACTCACCTGGAGGACTGCTGGGCTCCCTGGATGGATGTGATGGAGAAGAAATAGGGACAGATGTTCCATCTCCTGTGGTTACAGGGGAAAATATGGTGGTTTGGGTGTGAAGGGATGGGTAAACCTCACCCACTACAACCAGTCTAAAGAAAGGACTCGACCTGAAACGTCTCCTACCAATGTTCTCCTGAGATGCTGCCTGACCTGCTAAGTTTCACCAGCAGCTTGTGTTTTTCTTGTAAACCAGCATCTACAGTTCCTTGCATCATATTTCCCTTGGAAAGCCTACAGCCCACTGGTGTGACTTTTGATTTCTCTCACTCCGTAACCCTTCCTTTCTCTCTTCCTCCTTCCTTCCCCCGCCCTATTTCTCGGATTAGATCCACTGTCCTCATAATTAATTTTACTGTTTGTATGCCTCGTTGTCACCTTCCCCTCAGCCAACAATGATCCATTCTAAGATAGACACAAAATGCTGGAGTAACTCAGCGGGACAGGCAGCATCTCTGGAGGGCTGCATTTTGTGTCAGTCTTCAGTTTAAACCAGCATCTGCAGTTCCTTCCTACACAATGAACCATTCTGCATTTCCTTGAGCATCATCTGCTGAGATGTGTCCTTGTCACACCTTCAATCATTATTTACATATTTATTCACATTTTCTACATCTTTATTACTCCTCAGGAATATCGAATGCACCATCAAAGCAAAAAAATTGCAGATGCTTGAAATCTGAAATTAAAACATAACATTGCTAGAAATATTCAGCAGATCTGTTACCATCTTTGGAGAGAGCAAACGAGGTAACATTTCAAACCAACGGGCTCTTATTATGCATGAGAACATTTAGGGCCATATAGAAGACACAAAGTGCTGGAGTAACTCAGAGGATCAGGCAGCATCTCTGGAGAATATGAATAGATAACATTTCGGTTCTGAACCCTTCTTCCGATTAATTGTAGGGGGGCGGGACAAAGCCTTTTAGGTAATAGGTTGATACAGGTGAGGAAGGTTTTTTCATAAGCAGTTGGTGGGAGAAAAGCCAGAGATAAAAAGACAGAGGGCATGAGACAACAGGCATTGAAAAGTTGCAAATTATGAATCCCAAGGGAGGAATGTGGGCGGAAGGGAAGAGGGTGGGCAGAAACAGGTACGTGTCCAGATGGGGCTTTGGGGCGGGGGGGGGGGGGGGGGGGGGGGGGGGGGGGGGGGGGTGGCGAGAATGGGTGGGTTATATAGTTACCTAAAATTGGAGAATTCAATGATAATACTGCTGGGTTGCGAGGTACCCACCTGTTTCAAGATGACCACTATCATCCCGGTGCCAAAGAAAAGCAAGATCTCATGCCTTAACTACTACCATCCAGAGGGCTTGACATCCACCATCACAAAGTGCTTTCAGATGCTGGTTATGGAATGCATGAAATCCAGCCTACCAAGCAACCCTGACCCACTGCAGTGCGCCTTCCACCACAACAGGTCCGTGGACTGTGCCATCTCTCTGGCCCTACACTCAACCCCGGAATAACTGGATTAGAGAAAAACCCACATCGGACTTCTATTCATAGACTACAGCTCTGCTTTCAGTATCATTATCCCATCCAAGCTTATCTCCAAACAAGGAACTCAAGGAGTCAAGTTCAAGTTAAGGGCCTGTCCCACTGTACGAGGTAATTCAAGAGTTCTCCCGAGTTTTCCCTTGATTCGAACTCGGAGAATGTCCGCCTCAGGTCCGTAGGAGATCGTGGATGTCTCGTAGCAGCTCGTAATACCAACGGTAGGTACTCAGGAAATCCAGTAAACTCGTGATGTTTTTTCAACACTGTGAAAAATTTCCACGAGTAAAAAAATACTTGTGATGAAAAAAATTGTTACTTTTTACTCGTACGAGCCGCTACGAGACATCCACGAACTCCTATGGATCCGCTACGGACATTCCCTGAGTTCGAATCAGGGGAAAACACAGGAGAACTCTTGAATTACCTCGTACAGTGGGACAGGCCCTTTACATTTATTATCACATGCACCAATTGGTACTGTGAGATTTGAGTTACCATACAGCCATACGAATAAAAAGAGCACAATACACGATAGAATTTAACAGGAACATCCCCCACAGTGGAATCAAAGTTTCCCACTGTGAGGGAAGGCAATAAAGTTCAGTAATCTTCCTCTTTGAGTCAGCACTCACCTCTGCAACTGGATCCTCGGCTTGTTGACCAACAGACCACATTCAGTGAGGAAAGTTAACAAATCATCCGCCACGATAATTCTCAACACTAGTGCTCCACAAGGATGCGTTCTCATCCTCCTTCCTTACTCCTTATACACCCACAATTGTCCAGCCAAATTCAAATTGAACTCAGTTTGCAAATTGGCAGACGACACCACTGCACTAGGCCGGATTTCAAATAATGACGAGATGGAGAACAGGAAGGAGATTGAGAACCTCATAACCTGGTTCCAAGACAACGACGTTTCCTTCAAAGTCTGCAAGTCAAAGGAGATCGACTTCAGGAAGCAAAATGGTCCAAAATGGTGACAACGCTGAAGTGGAGATGGTTGAACGCTTCAAGTTCCGTGGAGTAAATATCACCAGCAATCTATCCTGGACCGGCCATATTGAAGCAATGACCGGGAAAGCACAGCAATGCCTCTACTTCCTTGGAAAGCTTTGGAGGTTCGTCATATCCCCAACAACTCGCCCACCTTCTACAGATGCTCCATCGAAAGCATTTCATCAGGATGCATCACTGCTTGGTTTGGAAACAGCTCCATCCAAGATCACAATAAGGGTCTCGACCCAAAACTGGTTTGAAAAGGGTCTTGACCCGAAACATCGCCTATTCCTTCGCTCCATAGATGTTGCCTCACCCGCTGAGTTTCTCCAGCTTATTGAAATTGAAAGGTGTTTTGAGGTGGCGCAGCCCAGACCATCACACAAACCATCCTTCCTTTCCATTGATTCCATTTACACGTTATACTACCTTGACAAGATCATTAAAATTAACATGGACTAGTTTCACCCTGGCCACTCCCTCTTCTCCCCTCTCCAATCAGGCAAGTGTTACAGAAGTGTGAAAGCACACACCTCGAGAGTGAGCGACAGTTTTTTATTAAAGATCCTATAGCGAGCAAGATAGATTACTTGACGAAAAAGACATAGTACGGTCATGGGCAGATTCATGGGTAATTTTCGGCCCCATTTCCGTAACCGGCTTCCGTCTCCGCACCAAAGATCCCGTAGCGGAGCAAAGATACTAGTGCGGAGACGGAAACCGGTTACGGAAACATCCTCGTAAAAATTAAAGTTCTTTGGTAAAAATCTTCTCCTCGTTTTCAGAATTATATTTTATTAACACAAACTGTTCCCCCGCAACGTTGATTACACTGCGGGTTGGGTCGGGTTACTGAAATGGATGAAAAAAAGGCCCACGTTCCGCTCCGTTGCGTACTACATGTCAGCCCATTGCATTTAGAAGGAGTGGTCTATCTTGCTCCGCTATAGGATCTTTGGTTTCTATGCAGCTATTATCAGGCAACTGAACCATTCCATCAACAATTAGAGAGTGGCCCAGAGCTACAATCCACCTCATTGAGAGACCCTCAGACTATCTTTAATTAAACTTTACTGCACTTTATCTTGCACAAAACTTTATTCCCTTTATCCTGTATCTGTACACTGTGGACGGCTAAATTTTAATCATGTAGAATCTTTCCACTGACTGGATAGCACACAACGAAAACCTCGATACACGTGACAACAAACTAACCTACACTAAAACTAGGGTTACACAAAAAAGCTGGAGAAACTCAGCGGGTGCAGCAGCATCTATGGAGCGAAGGAAATAAGCAACGTTTCGGGCCGAAAACCCGTCTTCAGACTGATCGGGGGCGGGGATGGATGGGGCTCCGAAAGGGAAAAGGAGGAGTAGCCAGAAGGCTGGGGGATGGGAGGAGACAGCAGGGGGGCTGAGGAAGGGGAGGAGACAGCAAGGACTAACAAAATTGGGAGAATTCGATGTTCATCATGCCCCCGGGGTGCAGACTCCCCAAACGGAATATGAGGTGCTGTTCCTCCAATTTCCGGTGCAGCTCGCTGTGGCCATGGAAGAGACCCAGGACAGAGAGATCGGAGGCGGAGTGGGAGGGGGAGTTGAAGTGCTGAGCCACCGGGAGGTCAGCTTGGTTATTGCGGACCGAGCGGAGGTGTTCGGCGAAACGATCGCCCAACCTCCGCTTGGTCTCACCGATATAGATCTGCTGACATCTAGAGCAGCGGACACAATAGATGAGGTTGGAAGAGATGCAGGTAAACCTCTGTCGCACCTGGAACGTCTGTGTAAGAAGGATCTGCAGATGCTGGTTTAAACCGAAGATAGACACTAAAAGCGGGAGTAACTCAGCAGGACAGGCAGCAACTCTGGGGAGAAGGAATGGGTGACGTTTTGGGTTGAGACCCTTCTTCAGACCCTTGTGGAGAGATAAAGAACTGGTCTTATTAATACTCCAACACACTTGAGATTCACTTTTTTTTAAAGATGTTGAACAGTAGCATAATACATTTTTTCGACAACCTACTGAATTTAAAGGGAGCATGGGAAAGAGATCCAGAGACTATA